>NW_025745835.1:17500-20000 GCF_021184085.1 Oncorhynchus gorbuscha
AACTGACCCTAGCCCCCCGACACATAAACTACTGCAGCATAAATACTGGAGGCTGAGACAGGAGGGGTCAGGAGACACAGATGGGGTATAGATGGGGAAGGGGAATATTATCCTCTACATAGGGTGGGGTATTGATGGGGGAAGGGGAATATTATCCTCTACATAGATAAGATGGGGTATAGATGGGGGAAGGGGAATATTATCCTCTACATAGATAAGATGGGGTATAGATGGGGAAGGGGAATATTATCCTCTACATAGATCAGATGGGGTATTGATGGGGAAGGGGAATATTATCCTCTACATAGGGTGGGGTATAGATGGGGGAAGGGGAATATGATCCTCTACATAGGGTGGGGTATAGATGGGGGAAGGGGAATATTATCCTCTACATAGGGTGGGGTATAGATGGGGAAGGGTAATATTATCATCCTCTACATAGGGTGGGGTATAGATGGGGGAAGGGTAATATTATCATCCTCTACATAGGGTGGGGTATAGATGGGGAAGGGTAATATTATCATCCTCTACATAGGGTGGGGTATAGATGGGGGAAGGGTAATTTTATCCTCTACATAGGGTGGGGTATAGATGGGGGAAGGGTAATATTATCATCCTCTACATAGGGTGGGGTATAGATGGGGAAGGGTAATATTATCATCCTCTACATAGGGTGGGGTATAGATGGGGGAGGGTAATATTTTCCTCTACATAGGGTGGGGTATAGATGGGGAAGGGTAATATTATCCTCTACATAGGGTGGGGTATAGATGTGGAAGGGTAATATTATCCTCTACATAGATAAGATGGGGTATTGATGGGGGAAGGGGAATATTATCATCCTCTACATAGGGTGGGGTATAGATGGGGGAAGGTAATAGTTTCCTCTACATAGATAAGATGGGGTATTGATGGGGAAGGGGAATATTATCATCCTCTACATAGGGTGGGGTATAGATGGGGGAAGGGTAATATTATCCTCTACATAGGGTGGGGTATAGATGGGGGAAGGGTAATATTATCCTCTACATAGGGTGGGGTATAGATGGGGGAAGGGTAATATTATCCTCTACATAGGGTGGGGTATTCGGAGCTCATTTATTTCAATCTGAGCTCCGACACAAGGCCTGTTCTTTGCTCCCCCACACCTTAGAAATCCAACTAAAAGCTGTGGAGAGAGTATCATATCTGTGTCTCTGTGATGTCCTTCAGAACCCCTGACCTCCTCTAAACCCTCAGACAACAAGCACTGTGATACACATCGATCCAAAATGGCGGAAGGTTTACCTTCCCAGAAGACAGACAACAAGCCCTGTGATACACATCGATCCAAAATGGCGGAATGTTTGCCTTTTCCAGAAGACAGACAACAAGCCCTGTGTGCCCACCATGCAAATTCCCCGTACGCATCAGTAACATATCTAACAACATGGACCATGGCCCTGTCCCTCCTCTTTGATCCATTATTACTACTGCTGAAGTGCTGCTTTTAATTCTGTCATTTACTCGCTGGCCTAGTTGGCTAATTAGCGCCTATAGAAAGGGGGTTTTATGCACTCTGCAGCACATTTAGTAGCAGTATATTTGAGGTTGGGGAACGTCGTAAAAGGTAAGCAAACAGCAAACTGAACCTGAAGGTGTCATTTGTGGCTTGAAAATGGTCTCTAGTTCATTATAAATGTCAAATCATATCTGGTTTGAAGTCAGCCTGAAAGCAAACATTACCATCATTCTTATGTGGGCTATTTAGTGGCCGTTTCAACAACCTCCTCCTTAAGGTTTTTTCTTTGGCAGGAAAACAAGTCCAGTCTCCTCGAGAAGTCATTAAATCAATGTGGTGCGAGAGACAATGGGTCTGTAGTAAGGAAGGGTTCCTGTCTAACCCATCACACGCCCATGTCCCTACCATCAACTCTCCTGCATGACTGGGCATGAAGCAGGGAGACGAGGAGATGTTACATGGGGATGGATGAAGGGATTGATAGATGGAGGAGGGGATTGATAGATGGAGGAGGGGATTGTTGGATGGAGGAGGGGATTGATGGATGGAGGAGGGGATTGATAGATGGAGGAGGGGATTGATAGATGGAGGAGGGGATTGATAGATGGAGGAGGGGATTGATAGATGGAGGAGGGGATTGATAGATGGAGGAGGGGATTGATAGATGGAGGAGGGGATTGATAGATGGAGGAGGGGATTGATGGATGGAGGAGGGGATTGATGGATGGAGGAGGGGATTGATAGATGGAGGAGGGGATTGATGGATGGAGGAGGGGATTGATAGATGGAGGAGGGGATTGATGGATGGAGGAGGGGATTGATAGATGGAGGAGGGGATTGATAGATGGAGGAGGGGATTGATAGATGGAGGAGGGGATTGATAGATGGAGGAGGGGATTGATGGATTGATGGATGGAGGGAAGGTGAAGGAGTGGGCACTGGCAGCTGTTGTTCAAAGGAAAGAACGTGGAATATTTATCCTCAATGTAACCTCCGAGT
>NW_025745835.1:22500-60000 GCF_021184085.1 Oncorhynchus gorbuscha
ACCAGAGGATCCTAACAACTGGAGGATCCTAACAAGCAGAGGATCCTAACAACTGGAGGAGCCTAATAACCAGAGGATCCTAACAACCAGAGGATCCTAACAACTGAAGGTACCTAACAACCAGAGGATCCTAACAACCAGAGGATCCTAACAACCAGAGGATCCTTACAACCAGAGAATCCTAACAACCAGAGGATCCTAACAACTGAAGGATCCTAACAACTGGAGGATCTGAACAAAAATGTTTTGATACACAAATAAATCCTGGCCAATCCCCTTTAAGACTAGAACATTGAAACTAATTAGAGAACTATGATCAGCCCATCTCTAATTAAATTTGGGTTGGCAGGCATTCTTTTTCTCTCTCCTTGGCCCCGCCCACACACTCTGTCTGAGTTACAGTAATGTAATGGCATGTTCTGGTCCCAAATGGCACCCTATTCCCAATTTAGTGCACAACCTTTAACCAGGGCCCATAGGGGCATAAACAGTGCATTATATAGGGAATAGGATTCCATTTGGGACACACCTGTGGCTGTCTAGGACCTCGGGAACAAGATGGCCGTCCAGACTCCTGAACAGAAACGTCTTTGGAGAAGGCCTCAATACAGAGGTGGAGCCCCAGACAGAAAGTGCTGCTAATGTTCAGGATAAGTGAAACCCAAACGCCCTTGAAGAGTAAATCCAACTGCCAGACAGAAGAGCCCACATAAGTCTTGAGTCTGACATGTTTTTACTGTATCGTACATTGCAGTGGGATGAACCCTTCTAATGGAAGACATTGGTGAAGCTTCACGCTTTAGTGAATAAAGTTGAATTGAAGCTGACAAGACCGTACAAAAGCAGTGGAGAATAACAAGAGCTGCATCAAAACAAACAGGAAGAGGACGCCCACACATCCCCTGCTTCATTGGTCGACTGACAGGTCATGTGACGAACAGTTTTGTGTTTTCTGCTACTATAAGGCCATCTAGTTATGTCTGTCATGGATGTGACACATTTCAATACACTTCAGAATAATTATGTAGCATGTGAGTTCCTCAAACACAATCTGTCACTCTGCTGGCAGGAGCAAGGTTGATATGTGAAGCTGCAGCACGCACGCACGCACACACACACACACACACACACACACACACACACACACACACACACACACACACACACACACACACACACACACACACACACACACACACACACACACACACACACACACAACGCACACACACACACACACACACACACACACACACACACACACACACACACACACACACACACACACACACACACACACACACACACACACACACACACACACACACACACACACACACACACACACACACACACACACACACACACACACACACACACACACACACAAACACACACACAAACACACACACACACACACACACACACACACACACACACACACACACACACACAAGCACACAAACACACACACACACACACACACACACACACACACACACACACACACACACACACACACACACACACACACACACACACACACACACACACACACACACACACACACACACACACACACACACACACACACACACACACACACACACACACACACACACACACACACACACACACACACACACACACACACACACACACACACACAGCCACGCACACACACACACACACACACACACACACACACACACACACACACACACACACACACACACACACACACACACACACACACACACACACACACACACACACACACACACACACACACACACACACACACACACACACACACACACACACACACACACACACACACACACACACACACACACACACACACACACACAAACACAAACACAAGCCACGCACACACACACACACACACAAACACAAACACAAGCCACGCACACACACACACACACACACACACACACACACACACACACACACACACACACACACACACACACACACACACACACACACACACACACACACACACACACACACACACACACACACACACACAACACAAGCACACACACACACACACACACACACACACACACACACACACACACACACACACACACACACACACACACACACACACACACACACACACACACACACACAAGCCACGCACACACACACACACACACACACAAAAGACACACACACAGTGAGCTGTGGAGGGCTGATAAGCAACAGCAGAGCCAACAGCAGAGGACAGATATTGAAGCCCACTGTTATAATCCCACTACACTTCCCCCGCTGAAAGAGCTGCATGGAGTCTAACCTCGCAAGCTGTAGCGTTCATCACTGGGGCTTCACTGGGTTGCAGTCAGGAAAGATGTTATCTAACGAAAGGATAAAATGTGTGTCGTGTGTCTAGATACATACTTGAGATTTCCTAAAGACACAGCAGGCCATTAATGTCTTCAATCCAGAGGACTGTCTTACCCCAGGGCTGTACTGTAATACTACTGTCATATAGACTAGCTACAGGTCTATAGGTGATGTAATATAGACTAGCTACAGGTCTATAGGTGATGTACAATACTGTCATATAGACTAGCTACAGGTCTATAGGTGATGTACAATACTGTCATATAGACTAGCTACAGGTCTATAGGTGATGTACAATACTGTCATATAGACTAGCTACAGGTCTATAGGTGATGTAATATAGACTAGCTACAGGTGATGTAATATAGACTAGCTACAGGTCTATAGGTGATGTACAATACTGTCATATAGACTAGCTACAGGTCTATAGGTGATAACTGTGGATGCTGCTAATGAGGAGGACTAATCAACAGTTATGCTAATGGTACTTAGCGCTACCCACTTAATTAAATATCTCTACAGCCCCACTGTAACACTGTGCTCCTCCATCATGGTTGAAGTGTCCCAGGAGGACTCTTCAGTGTCAGTCTACCACAGGTCCACTATCTGTCACCGGTCTACACACCACCAGACCACGCCTCCTCACTGGCCAATCACAACCCCCCACAGACCTACACACCACCAGACCACTCCTCCTCACTGGCCAATCACAACCCCCCACAGACCTACACACCACCAGACCACGCCTCCTCACTGGCCAATCACAACCCCCCACAGACCTACACACCACCAGACCACTCCTGCTCACTGGCCAATCACAACCCCCCACAGACCTACACACCACCAGACCTCTACTCCTCACTGGCCAATCACAACCCCCCACAGACCTACACACCACCAGACCACGTCTCCTCACTGGCCAATCACAACCCCCCACAGACCTACACACCACCAGACCACTCCTCCTCACTGGCCTCTCACTACCCCTCATGGACCTCTTCTTCATCTCCTCCTCACCAGCTTTCTACCCCCAACTGGTCTCCATGGCTACTACCCCCACTGGTCTGCATGGGTACTAATACACCCACTGGTCTCCATGGCTACTACTACCCCCACTGGTCTCCATGGCTACTACTACCCCCACTGATCTCTATGGCTACTACCCCCACTGATCTCCATGGCTACTACCCCCACTGATCTCCAAGGCTACTACTACCCCCACTGATCTCCATGGCTACTACCCCCACTGATCTCCAAGGCTACTACTACCCCCACTGATCTCCATGGCTACTACCCCCACTGATCTCCATGGCTACGACTATCCCCACTGATCTCTATGGCTACTACCCCCACTGATCTCCAAGGCTACTACTACCCCCACTGATCTCTATGGCTACTACCCCCACTGATCTCCATGGCTACTACCCCCACTGATCTCCAAGGCTACTACTACCCCCACTGATCTCCAAGGCTACTACTACCCCCACTGATCTCCATGGCTACTACCCCCACTGATCTCCATGGCTACGACTACCCCCACTGATCTCCATGGCTACTACTACCCCCACTGATCTCCATGGCTACTACTACCCCCACTGATATCCATGGCTACTACTACCCCCACTGATCTCCATGGCTACTACTACCCCCACTGATCTCCATGGCTACTACTACCCCCACTGATCTCCATGGCTACTACCCCCACTGATCTCCATGGCTACTACTACCCCCACTGATCTCCATGGCTACTACCCCCACTGATCCCCATGGCTACTACTACCCCCACTGATCTCCATGGCTACTACTACCCCCACTGATCTCCATGGCTACTACCCCCACTGATCTCCATGGCTACTACTACCCCCACTGATCTCCATGGCTACTACTACCCCCACTGATCTCCATGGCTACTACTACCCCCACTGATCTCCATGGCTACCACTACCCCCACTGATCTCCATGGCTATTCCTTTGTGTTCCGTTCCTGTCCCACTACCCCCACTGATCTCCATGGCTACTACTACCCCCACTGATCTCCATGGCTACTACCCCCACTGATCTCCATGGCTACTACTACCCCCACTGATCTCCATGGCTACTACTACCCCCACTGATCTCCATGGCTACTACCCCCACTGATCTCCATGGCTACTACCCCCACTGATCTCCATGGCTACTACCCCCACTGATCTCCATGGCTCCAAACCTACTACCCCTATCCAAACCATGCTGGATCATTTCATTACTGCAGATTTGAACTGAGATTCAGGGAAGATTTCTGTTATTCCTGTTTGGAGAATAAACTTCCTTAGATATTACCATGACAACAGAGTAGACAGACCCTGCCGTCGAGATAAGCCATTGCTCGTTGACACTGTGAGTGGAGAACCTGGAGGCTCAGGTTTCCATTGAGTGTCTGACTGTATTAGCCCACCTTGCTACTCCGGTGAATGGTTTCATCTGATCTTGATCTTTCCATTACTCTGGAGCTCGGGATGCAGTCCATTCCTGCTATCTGGATGATCCCATAAGAGAACTTTAAAAGGAGATGTTCGGGTTTTAGACCGTTCACAGTGATTTGTTCAGGGCCCTGGCTTCATTCTGCCAAGTATCTGGTCCATGACTTATTCTATTGAGTTTCGCATTGCTGCCTGTTGTTTATCGGCGCTGCTTTTGTCAAAATTGGTCCTAAAACATCCTGGAACGTTTCTTTGTCATGGAAGAAATGCTCCCTCACAACCTTCCCTAACAGTTGAACTGGGAAAAAAGCCAATAGAGGATATTTATGATTTATATTATCCCCTTTAGCGGAAAGAGGAAAATGAAACATCATTCTAAATTCTGGGGCTCTTTTTAAGAAGAAGGATGGGTCCCTTTTGTGGCCATACGACATGCCCATGCTCTGGTCCAAGGCACACACAATTAGAGATGATCCTTTCCTCCAGATAACCGAGGGTACCTGGCTCAGATGGTTTGTCACAGGCTCTCTTAACATCGGGGGGTGTTTTCAAATCCTTTTCAATGTCTGAAAGGGTCCCACATAATGACGTTAACAGCTTGAAACTCCAGATGGCACTGGTTATCCAAAGATTTCACTGTCATCAGATTTCGGTCCAGCTACAGAGTGCCCATTGGGGCAGGGTTGTTTCATGACGTAAGATTTTTACGTCCGTACTCTGACCGTTCTGCATGTTTGCCTTAGATGTTATCATTCTTCCCAGTATCCAAATTTGAGACACTGCGCTATTAACTCTCAGATTCTGTTCCTGTCGCCATCTGAGACTATTTACTTTTGATTTTCCGTCGCCATCCGTTTACATCCTGTTGTTTTGGGTCCCTGGCTAGTATGTCATAACCTTCCTATTATTGGTCAATTCTATCCTATCCTGTCCGGTTCTTGTCATGTGAAGTGTTTAATGTCTGTTCTGTTTCTTCTGTCCCTACTTCTCCAGGAGGGATTCTTCAGGCGTGTTGACGGGTTAAGTGCCGGATTGAATACATGATCTGCGCATCGGTCTTTGTGGTAGTCCTAGTAACCTCCTTCCTTCACCTGATGATTGATGATCTCCTTCAGTGGGACTCACTCCTCAAGTTAGCTGGTCATCTCTGTTCGAGAACGTAGGCTCTCAGCGATTATTTGTCTGTGTCTCTTGGCCTTAAGGTGACACCATAGTGCCTTCTTCTTCTCCGGGACGGGGCGAGGTTCGTTTTTCTCCTGCCGGTACTGCGCCCTGCGTCATTCGAGGCTGAATGTCATAACGGTTAGACCGTTACCGGTTGCCTTTGTCTCGGGGAAGACTGTGTCGGAGCCAGCGCTTTACTAAGGTGGATCATTTCGCTAACTTCCTTCCCGACGGCGCATCAGATTGAGAATCATTCAGAATTCATGGCCTCCCCGTTAGACGCCGTGTTTCTGCCGTTGGCCCGCCAATTCCGCCAGTTTTGGAGGAGTTAATGATGTTCTGCTGAACATCTTTGTGTCTATCTTGTGATATCCCAGATTTTTCTCTAACGTCACAGAGATTCATGTTCAGACGATTGGTCGTGTTGGCAGCAGTCCTTTAGAAACTGTTAAGGCAGAAAGCTCTTTTCATGTCTCCTCCGTCTTACCGGTTCCGTTATTCTCATCCCCTGAAGGCATTCAGATGGATTCCGCTAAGATCCAAGCTGTCAGTGAGACTGCTGGCCCGTTCCGTCACAGTGTCAGTGCAGCGCTAGGGATTAAGAGTCCAAGTTCTAGACGGCACATGGTGGTTCTGGTCAGGAGAGCTTGCTGCCCCTTTCAAGCTCTTACTTTGGTCACAGCTGTGAGTTCATCCTCTTCGGCTCTTTGTCCCCTAAAATGTTGAGAGTGCTCAGGAGGGAGTGGCTGCTTCTGCCTAATCTTCGTCGCGTCCATCCTGTCTTCCATGTCTCCTATCACCCTCTTACTTCGTGACCAGGGGCCCTAGTGGGCTGATCTTCAAAAGTAGGGACGGGGTCACTAGACAATTACTTGTGGATTGGGGAATAGGGTGTTTTCCAGTCTGACAAAAGTTCATCATCGATGAATGTTCTTGCGCAGGACGGTTGATGGGGGTACCGTTTGTCATTTATGCTCATGTCTTGTCCCTGTGCTCCCCCTATTCCTGGCTGGTATTAGGCCGTTCCTTTTGGTTTACCATAAGAACCTCTCAGTACTCCGATCGACTTATGCCCCTGCCTGTTGGGCGTTGTTCCTATTCCCTAATCGTTTCGAGTTTGTGATTTAGTCTTGTTAGCCTGATGTCCCTATTTATTCCTTTGGTTCTTCTGTGGCTTGTTTGATCCCATGGGATTCTTCCTTATGGGCGTGTTGTTTGTTAACAGTCTGGGGAATTGAAAGACAGGTTGCAAGCACTCACGCACACTGCGTCGACCTGCAGTCTGTGTCGCTTGTCCTAGTAACCTCCTTTTCGTTTCTGTTTCCACTGTTTCGTCTGGCTGTTCTTCAGTGGGCTCACTCTGCCAAGTTGCTGGTCACCCGGTGTTGAGGCATGCGTCTATTCGCCAGCATTTTGGTGGCCGACCAGGAGCGTGACATGGTTTGAATGAGCAGACTATTAGTCGGGTAACTCTCCTCCTGCCGGTCGTCTCAGATCCCATTCCTTCTCGACCATGGTCTCACATCGCCTTAGACTTCATTACCGGTCTGCCTTTGTCTGCGGGGAAGATGATTCTTACGGTTGTCGATAGGTTTTCTCTAAGGCGGCACATTTCATATAAAACTTCCTTCCGCTAAAAGCCAATACAGGATATTATTATCCCCTTTGAGAATGTATTCAAATTCATTGCCTCCCGTTGACGCCGTTTCCAGAGGCCCGCAATTCACGTCACAGTTTTGGAGGGAGTTCTGTCGTTTGATTGGTGCGTCCGTCAGTCTCTCTTAACATCGGGTTTCATCCCCAGTCTAACGGTCCAAGCATAAGGGCCAATCAGACGATAATGAGTCTTTCTTTCGTAAGAAACCCTGCGTCTTGGGCACAAACACACTCCCTGGGCAGAATACGCTCTGGTCGCTTCCCTTCGTCTGCTACCGGGTTATCTCCGTTTGTCTGTCCGTCTGTACCAGACCTCAGACTCTGTTCTCATCCCAGCTTCCTGAGTAGCGTTCCCTCCGCTCAAGCGTATTGTCCAATCGTTGAAGCACCAGTCTGCACTTTGCCGTTACAGGGCTCAGACGGTCTAGAGCCCCAATAAAGGCAGGATTAAGAGTCCAAGGTATTGTGAGTGGCAGAGAGTGGCTTTCCCTCCTGTCCTCTAAAGCGTAAATTTGACTGGAGTTCATTGGTCGTTCGTGTCAACGCTGTGACCAGGGGCCCTGGGCTTCTTCCGCGACACTTAGGGAATAGGTCCATCCTGTCTTCCATGTGTCCTGTTGTTGATAGAGGCACTCGTAGAACGTCTTGGAGGCCCTTCCCGGGGACATCCCTGATGATTGGGAGGGTTCGTCCTTGTGAGAAGGATGTTATCCGTCTCCTGCATGGACCGTTCAATCGAGAGAGAGCCTCCTCTGTTATGTCCAATAATGAGGAGAGGTTATCCACCCTGCATTGATAATGAGAGAGGTTATCCACCTTCCTCTTGCATGACGTAATGAGAGAGGTTATCCACCTTCTTGCATGATAATGTCCAGAGAGGTTATCCACCCTGTCTTCCCTCCCCCATGATAATGAGAGAGGTTATCCACGTTCCTGCATGATAATGAGAGAGGTTATCCGTCTCCGTGCTGGACCGTTCACTCATCGATGAGAGGATTCCTTATGCGCCAGGACCGGTGAGTGGGGGGTACTGTCATGTTTGTCATTTATTATCATGTCTTGTCCCTGTGCTCCCCATTCCACCTCTGCTGGTCTTATTAGGCTCTTTCCCTCTTTCTATCCCTCTCTCTCCCCCTCCCTCTCTCACTCTCTCGCTCTCTCTTCTCTCTATCGTTCCGTTCCTGCTCCCAGCTGTTCCTATTCCCCTAATCATCATTTACCCTGTTGATCCTTTCCCCTGATGAGTCCCTATTTATTCCTTTGTGTTCCGTTCCTGTCCCGTCGGTTCCTTGTTTAGTATTCACCACGCCCTGTCCTGTCGTGTTTTTGCCTTCATCAGATGCGTGTGAGAGTGTCTCTATCCACGGCCTGCCTATGAGCGACCTGCAGAGAGCTTCTCTTGTTATTCCCTCTACAGACTAGAGGATTTCTGTTATTCCCTGTTTGGACTTGAATAAACTCTGTTTCTGTTAAGTCGCTTTTGAGTCCTCTATCACCTGCATGACAGACCCGTTTAACATTGAGTTGACTGTAACATTGAGTTGACTGTATTAGACCAATGTGAATGGTTTGAATGAGATCTTTATTATCCATTCCTGAATGATCCCATAAGAAAGAAGGGGAACAGTGATGTTAGTCATTCTAGTATGAATGACCATTATATTTGTTGTTTATGTTTTGTCAAAACTAAAACATGAATATAAGAAATGTAACAGTTGAATCCAATACAGGATATTTATGATTATATTATCCCCTTTAAAGAGGAAAATGAAGGTTATGCCCACCAAGGCACACAATAGAGATTATCCTGTCCTCCAGATAACGAGAGGTTATCCGGGTTTTTCAAATCCTTTTCAATGTCCTTAATGACGCCTAACATGGTAGATGGCATTATCCAAAGATTTCCACTTCACATGACAGAAATGTACTATCTGAGGTTATCCCAGTGTTTCCCATAGATGTAAATACAGTCATGTCTGTCCGTCTGTCCCACAGACAGTCAGACAGCTGTATAATCCATTCCTGCTGATGGATAGAAGTGGAGATGTCAGGTATCAGGGTGTCAATACTTGGTCTCTCTCTAATGAGAGATGGTTATCCACTTTGGCATAATATCATGACAATGAGAGAGGTTTCCACACTGCATGATATTGAGATGCCAGGTGGGAGACCTGGGTCTTTTCTTTCATAGATAAGCAATACCCACACACTGTGATAGACAGAGAAAGACATCAGTCAATCAGCTGTCTGTCCCCCCAGACAGTCTCCTGTATGGTTCCTATTGGCTTTTACAGCTGATGTAGACATGTCACAGCCCCAAATCCTGTGGTTCATTAATCCCCATAAATCAGACCCTCTTAAGCTGTGAGTGACTAAATGGCCTGAATAAATTAATGTTGGAGTGCTCAACAGCTGTGTCCACCTATTCCCTATATAGTGCACTACTTTTGACCAGGGGCCCTAGTGGGCTGGTCAAAAGTAACATATATAACATTTTGACAAAAGCCAATGTGTTTGGTTGTTGATAGATGGAGAAACCGGGGGTGATGGTACACCGCTGATCATACCCAAGCTCAATGTATTATAGGGGGTTCATTGGAAGGACATCCCTGGGATGAGATGTTATCCACCCTGCATGGTAATGAGAGGTTATCCACCCTGCATGATAATGATAGATGTTATCCACCCTGCATGATAATGAGAGAGGTTATCCACCCTGCATGATAATGAGAGGTTATCCACCCTGTATGATAATGAGAGAGGTTATCCAGATGATGAGAGAGGTTATCCACCTGCATGATAAAAGAGGTTATCCAATGATAATGAAGGTTATCCACCCTGCATGATAATGAGAGAGGTTATCCACCCTGCATGACAATGAGAGAGGTTATCCACCCTGCATGACAATGAGAGGTTATCCACCCTGCATGATAATGCATGGAGAGAGGTTATCCACCCTGCATGATAATGAGAGAGGTTATCCACCCTGCATGATAATGAGAGAGGTTATCCACCCTGCATGGTAATGAGAGAGGTTATCCACCCTGCATGACAATGAGAGAGGTAATGAGAGAGGTTATCCACCCTGCATGGTAATGAGAGGTTATCCACCTGCATGCATGGTTAATGCATGGAGAGGTTATCCACCCTGCATGGTAATGAGAGAGGTTATCCACCCTGCATTATAATGAGAGGTTATCCACACTGCATGATATTGAGAGACTCACTGTGGAGAAAGTTAGCCCCACCCCTCCTGCATGACTTTAATGAGAGAGGTTAGCCCCACTCCTGTTCATTAACATATATAATGAGAGATGTAGCTCCACCCCTCCTGCATGGTAATGAGAGGCATGTTATCCACCCTGCATGGTAATGAGAGAGTTGAATCCACAACTGGAGGTCTGAGATAAACAAACAAATAAATAAACAGAGAGAGAGAGAGAGAGGAGAGAGAGAGTGGGAGAGATAGGAGAGAGAGAGAGAGATGATAGAGAGAGAGACACTGATGATATTGAGAGAGAGAGAAAGACCCGTCTTTTCTTTCAGATAGAGAGAGAGATAAGAGAGAGAGAGAGAGAGAGATAGAGAGAGACTGTAGAGAGAGAGAAAGGAAAGAGAGAGAGATTGACTTTTACAGCTGGTAGAGACCCCTCCTGTGGTTCATTAACATATATAAGAGCATGTACAGCTCCACCCCTCCTGTGGAGAGGCATGTACAGAGAGAGCTGGTAGCTGGTTGAGACTGGAGAGAGAGATAGAGAGAGAGAGAGAGAGAGAGAGAGAGAGAGAGAGAGAGAGAGAGAGAGAGAGAAAGAGAGAGAGAGAGAAAGAGAGAGAGAGAGAGGGAGAGAGAGAGGGAGAGAGAGAGAGAGAGGGAGAGAGAGATAGAGAGAGAGAAAAAAAAGAAAGAAAGAAAATGGCTGGAGTTTGGATAAGCCATGATCCAGTCCAGAGGGCCAAGGCCAAAGCTGTGGCTAGGTTTGGTGCGGGGGTTGTTGCGTGGGCTGGTGGAAACAGGATGCCTTGGTAGGTGTCAGGAAAGTTACTATTTGGACCTCTGCCAAAGAGCCTAAGCCAAAGACACCAAGCCAGGGACCAAGCCAGGCACCAGGCTGGAGAGGAGAGGAGCTGAGTAGCATTGGATGTCAGTCAAACCACTAGCCAGCCTGGGGATCCATCCAGCATATGGTGAACCAAGACGGGGGGAGAGGAACAGCCAAGGCTATGGAGCTCCGCCAGCTCAGCACATTGTCAGTGTGAATATTAACACAGCAGCATCAGAGCCATGGATAGCCCCCTCACTGACCTAGAGGTGAATATTAACACAGCAGCATCAGAGCCATGGATAGCCCCCTCACTGACCTAGAGGTGAATATTAACACAGCAGCATCAGAGCCATGGATAGCCCCCTCACTGACCTAGAGGTGAATATTAACACAGCAGCATCAGAGCCATGGATAGAACCCTCACTGACCTAGAGGTGAATATTTACACAGCAGCATCAGAGCCATGGATAGCCCCCTCACTGACCTAGAGGTGAATATTAACACAGCAGCATCAGAGCCATGGATAGAACCCTCACTGACCTAGAGGTGAATATTTACACCTCATTGGACTAGAGGTGAATATTTACACCTCACTGGACTAGAGGTGAATATTTACACCTCATTGGACTAGAGGTGAATATTTACACCTCACTGGACGAGAGGTGAATATTTACACCTCATTGGACTAGAGGTGAATATTTACACCTCACTGGACTAGAGGTGAATATTTACACCTCACTGGACTAGAGACCCAGGACATTAATACAACGCTGGGTTGAAGATATCCTGCTACAACCAACCAGGACTCTCTTTCCCTCCTCTCCACTCAATAGCTATTTTCACAAATGTCAGATTCACACTTTCTTTGATGTGGTGTCTGCAATTCTACCGTTGTTTTGGCCTTGGAGAATACTTTTTAATTAGTGTACTAGTCCTGCAGGATCTATGTGTGTTGATTCATTATGCCGTATCCCTCAGCAACCAGTCAGCCTCACAATAACAGGGGAGAAAATGTTCTGTAAAACATTTCTGAAGAATGATTTAGCAGCAGGAGGACACCGTCTCAAGCTCGAACGTCTCTCCAAAATCACCATTGTTTCAGTGTTCCCCTGCCTCTATTCCACAGCTGTGCATGACGGATTCTCTCAAGCAAGAGGATTTATGGAACAATGAACCTCCAGCAGTGGCTATTGATCCAGACGCTCAATGTGTGTGTGTGTGTGTGTGTGTGTGTGTGTGTGTGTGTGTGTGTGTGTGTGTGTGTGTGTGTGTGTGTGTGTGTGTGTGTGTGTGTGTGTGTGTGTGTGTGTGTGTGTGTGTGTGTGTGTGTGTGTGTGTGTGTGTGTGTTCCGGCCAACACAGCTGCTGAGGAGAACAGACAAGCGGAGGGCTGAGGGACCACTCCTTTTCTTCTCTGACTCTCTGGGTGCAGGAGATTTAACATTTAAGACTTCAATTAACAAAAAACAGCTGAATCTCATTTGCTCTTATTGTTCACATGTATTACCATTATAGTTTTGTGCCCTGCTGATTTCATGGTAGTTCCATCTCTGTTAATGTGTTAGTGAGGGTGGGTTTTCATTACCCCTGCATGCCCAGCTCAAATAGGTTGATCAATTTCAAAACTGTAGCCTGCAAAGATGCCACTGTCTGTTCCCCTGGTCTCTGCTGGTCAGTGGTCAAACCAATGTGCTGTTAAGGCAACATAACCATTGGTCTTCAATAGAAGCAAGCCTCACCAATTACCTCTCTCCAGAACATTTATCCCACCAATGACACCTCTCCAGAACATTTATCCCACCAATGACATCTCTCCAGAACATTTATCCCACCAATGACACCTCTCCAGAACATTTATCCCACCAATGACACCTCTCCAGAACATTTATCCCACCAATGACATCTCTCCAGAACATTTATCCCACCAATGACACCTCTCCAGAACATTTATCCCACCAATGACATCTCTCCAGAACATTAATCCCACCAATGACATCTCTCCAGAACATTTATCCCACCAATGACACCTCTCCAGAACATTTATCCCACCAATGACACCTCTCCAGACCATTAATGTCACCAATCACCTCTCTAGATCATTAATGTCACCAATCACCTCTCAAGATCATTAATGTCACCAATCACCTCTCTAGATCATTAATGTCACCAATCACCTCTCTAGATCATTAATGTCACCAATCACCTCTCTAGATCATTAATGTCACCAATCACCTCTCTAGATCATTAATGTCACCAATCACCTCTCTAGATCATTAATGTCACCAATCACCTCTCTAGATCATTAATGTCACCAATCACCTCTCTAGATCATTAATGTCACCAATCACCTCTCCAAACCATTTATGGGACCAATCATCTCTCCAAACCATTTATGGGACCAATCACCTCTCCAAACCATTTATGGGACCAATCATCTCTCCAAACCATTTATGGGACCAGTCATCTCTCCAGACCATTTATGGAACCAATCATCTCTCCAAACCATTTATGGGACCAATCATCTCTCCAAACCATTTATGGGACCAGTCCACTCTCCAGAGCATTTATGGGACCAATCATCTCTCCAGACCATTTCTCCCAATGTTGTCTACCTGCCCAGGGCTAATGGTCAGCTCAACCTTTTTACAGGAACAGATAGGAAATGGTTTGAACGTTGTGTTTATGTTCTAATGAGATTTGTGACAGACTGAGCATGCCCAAGGCGGTGTGGATAAATGGATGAATGCATGTGAGCTCAGACAGCTCCCTCCAGCCACAGACAACCCCACTGAACCCACTCCAGCATGCACCATCCGGTTCATTCATTTAATGTACATCAGGGTTTTCTACAAAGCCATTTAGAATCCAAGGTATATTTTAGTATGGCACTTCTCTCTCCCAGTTAACCTCACTGACCCCAATGATGCACGCACGCACGCACGCACACACACACACACACACACACACACACACACACACACACACACACACACACACACACACACACACACACACACACACACACACACACACACACACACACACACACACACACACACACACACACACACACACACACACTTGTTTAATCCATTTTAAAGTTTTTGTGTGTTCTTAGTGAGATGTTAAATGCTGTTTTCAAAACCATTTGGAATCATATGCTACTGTATATTTTAGTATGGCACTTCTCCTTTTCACAGTCGATGTTTTACTCTCTTGGGGAAAGTATGTTTTAGCTGCAAAAAACACCGTCTTTTAAAAAGTTGAAATATCTTATAATTTAGTTAGTATATTCATCCGGGTATCTTTTCTGCTTTTGTACGCTTAAATCAGAGTAGCACCATTTTTTCCACGCAGCCTGTCTGGTGTAATCTACAGGCTATCCCTGAAGATATTGGGTTGATACGTCCATAAATATTTGATGTGTTCTGCATTTTAAATGTGTGTTCGAGACTAATGGGAAATAGTTTTTATTTTATTTCAAATGGTTGGTTATTGGGGAATAGATATTGAATTACTGTTATGTTAATATTGTAACAAAAAGCAACGTCTGACTTTTTTTGTCCCTGTTTTCCATTTGATTCCAGGGTTGTGATCAATGCGTTTTAGTAGGGAAAAGGCTGCAACACATAATGAAATCAGATATACTGTATGATGCATTAATATTGTGCTAAATTCATTTATATCCTGGTAAATGTGGCAATATAGCTTCTAGTTAGAGTAACTTCCTGTGTCTGTACTCTATTGTGATTCCATACATAACTGATTCTGTCTGGCCTTGGTCCTTTGTTCAGAGGGCTTTTACACTGAACATTGCCATCGGTTATTGCTTGGAGATTCCTGTCTGTCTTCCTGGCATCCTTCCATCAGCACTGCTGTAGCGTTCTGACACTCATTCTAGCATTCTTTACAATTATTACAATGTGCACGACGACATTGAACTACCCAACCAAGGACTATAACACAGCACTTCCCAACCGAGGACTATAACATAGAACTTCCCATCTGAGGACTATAACACAGCACTTCCCAACCGAGGACTATAACATAGAACTACCCAACCGAGGACTATAACATAGAACTTCCCTTCTGAGGACTATAACATAGAACTTCCCATCTGAGGACTATAACATAAAACTTCCCATCTGAGGACTATAACATAGAACTTCCCAACTGAGGACAATATCATAGAACCACCCAACCGAGGACTATAGCATAGAACTTCCCATCTGAGGACCATAACATAGAACTTCCCATCTGAGGACTATAACATAGAACTTCCCATCTGATGACTATAACATAGAACTTCCCATCTGAGGACTATGACATAGAACTTCCCATCTGAGGACTATAACATAGAACTTCCCATCTGAGGACTATAACATAGAACTTCCCATCTGAGGACTATAACATAGAACTTCCCATCTGAGGACTATAACATAGAACTTCCCATCTGAGGACTATAACATAAAACTTCCCATCTGAGGACTATAACATAAAACTTCCCATCTGAGGACTATAACATAGAACTTCCCATCTGAAGACTATAACATAGAACTTCCCATCTGAGGACTATAACATAGAACTTCCCATCTGAGGACTATGAATGATTTGTGAAAGACCTGTAAAAAAGCTATTTGGCACAATTAAAATCCCTCATCACCTGTGGTCTACTCTGAGGCTGTGTTAACACAGACAGACCAATTCTGATCTCATTTTCACTAATTGGTCTTTTGACCAATCAGATCAGCTCTGAAAAAAGATCTGATGTGAAAAAAAAAAAAAATCTGATCTGATGTGATTGGTCAAAAGACCAATTAGCGGGAAAAAATAATTGGGCTGCCTGTGAAAACGCAGCCTAAGTACTACTTTAGGGCCTCAACAACATGTGTACCGTAGGTGTCAAGGCTTTAGGGCCTCAACAACATGTGTACCAGTGTTTAACCCTTACCCCAGTCTGGTGTTTAACACTTACCCCAGTCTGGTGTTTAACCCTTACCCCAGTCTGGTGGTGTTCCACCCTTACCCCAGTCTGGTGTTCCACCCTTACCCCAGTCTGGTGTTTAACCCTTACCCCAGTCTGGTGGTGTTCCATCCTTACCCCAGTCTGGTGTTCCACCCTTACCCCAGTCTGGTGTTCCACCCTTACCCCAGTCTGGTGTTCCACCCTTACCCCAGTCTGGTGTTTAACCCTTACCCCAGTCTGGTGTTCCACCCTTACCCCAGTCTGGTGTTTAACCCTTACCCCAGTCTGGTGTTTAACCCTTACCCCAGTCTGGTGTTCAACCCTTACCCCAGTCTGGTGTTTAACCCTTACCCCAGTCTGGTGTTCCACCCTTACCCCAGTCTGGTGTTCCACCCTTACCCCAGTCTGGTGTTTAACCCTTACCCCAGTCTGGTGGTGTTCCACCCTTACCCCAGTCTGGTGTTTAACCCTTACCCCAGTCTGGTGTTTAACCCTTACCCCAGTCTGGTGTTTAACCCTTACCCCAGTCTGGTGTTTAACCCTTACCCCAGTCTGGTGTTCCATCCTTACCCCAGTCTGGTGTTTAACCCTTACCCCAGTCTGGTGTTCATTCCTTACCCCAGTCTGGGGCCCTAAGACTTGGACAGACATGGAAATATTGCAAGCATAGGGAAGGAACTAAGGAGCCGCTATGTAATTTCTTTAAACATTATTAATCTACAATTGTTTCATGTGGCTGTAATGAAATACTGTAGGTTGTTGTTCATTTGCAGAGCTACAGGGTGTTACAGGCTACAAATGATCTAGCTAGTCCATTACCTGCACTTTGATTGATCCTAAACATCCACAATGTCAAGCAGCATTATTGTTGTATTCCCTCAACCACATCATCCACCACTGGCATTCATCACTCACCACGGACAGACTGGTGATAATGTCATACATCTCAATATCAGCTAGATGATGTTTTTTTATGTACATTCGCATGACACTTTGATTTATTGGGTGCAATTTGAAACAAAACAGTTTGTCTGGGTTGTATATTGAATGGAAACAGTTTGTCTGGGTTGTATATTGAAGGAAAACAGCTTGTCTGGGTTGTATATTGAAGTGGAAACAGCTTGTCTGGGTTGTATATTGAAGTGGAAACAGTTTGTCTGGGTTGTATATTGAAGTGGAAACAGTTTGTCTGGGTTGTATATTGAAGTGAAAACAGCTTGTCTGGGTTGTATATTGAAGTGGAAACAGTTTGTCTGGGTTGTATATTGAAGGGAAACAGCTTGTCTGGGTTGTATATTGAAGTGGAAACCGTTTGTCTGGGTTGTATATTGAAGGGAAACAGTTTGTCTGGGTTGTATATTGAATGGAAACAGTTTGTCTGGGTTGTATATTGAAGTGGAAACAGTTTGTCTGGGTTGTATATTGAAGTGGAAACAGTTTGTCTGGGTTGTATATTGAAGTGGAAACAGTTTGTCTGGATTGTATATTGAAGGGAAACAGTTTGTCTGGGTTGTATATTGAAGTGGAAACAGTTTGTTTGGGTTGTATATTGAAGTGGAAACAGTTTGTCTGGGTTGTATATTGAAGGGAAACAGCTTGTCTGGGTTGTATATTGAAGTGGAAACAGTTTGTCTGGGTTGTATATTGAAGTGGAAACAGCTTGTCTGGGTTGTATATTGAAGTGGAAACAGTTTGTCTGGGTTGTATATTGAAGGGAAACAGCTTGTCTGGGTTGTATATTGAAGTGGAAACAGTTTGTCTGGGTTGTATATTGAAGGGAAAACAGTTTGTCTGGGTTGTATATTGAAGTGGAAACAGTTTGTCTGGGTTGTATATTGAAGTGGAAACAGCTTGTCTGGGTTGTATATTGAAGGGGAAACAGTTTGTCTGGGTTGTATATTGAAGGGAAACAGCTTGTCTGGGTTGTATATTGAAGTGAAAACAGTTTGTCTGGGTTGTATATTGAAGGGAAACAGTTTGTCTGGGTTGTATATTGAATGGAAACAGTTTGTCTGGGTTGTATATTGAAGTGGAAACAGCTTGTCTGGGTTGTATATTGAAGTGGAAACAGTTTGTCTGGGTTGTATATTGAAGTGGAAACAGTTTGTCTGGGTTGTATATTGAAGTGGAAACAGTTTGTCTGGGTTGTATATTGAAGGGAAACAGTTTGTCTGGGTTGTATATTGAAGGGAAACAGCTTGTCTGGGTTGTATATTGAAGTGGAAACAGTTTGTCTGGGTTGTATATTGAAGAGAAACAGTTTGTTGTGTTCGAGGCTGACAGCCCCCAGGATATTTGATTTGAGCTCATCTATGTGACATTGGGTTTAATTCAAATCATGACACTCACTCCATCTCCTGAAGCAAGCCTATATATTTCTACCAGAAGTTTGTTTAGCGACATCAATTAAATGTATGTATAACATGCCTACAGGGCAAAGTCAAGAACAGCCAACGAGACACAGTTCTTTGTCTGTGGAACTGAATTACATTTTATTTTAAACATGTCATGCAATGTGATGAAAACAAAAAAAAAATCTGTTTTTTTTTCAAAATTTTGCTTTTATTTGAAAGGGAAAACATATAATTCAATAAATATTGTAGCAACAACAATGGGACACAGACATAACAGTTACATTACAAAAAGAGGGAGGATGACCTAATGACGAAACACTTTACACAACAAACAACCGTTTCTTTCTTTTAATTCATTTCTGAAACAGATAGCATTAGCAGGCTAGCTGATGATACTGCTCTAGGAGAAGCTGTTCTGAAACAGATAGCATTAGCAGGCTAGCTGATGATACTGCTCTAGGAGAAGCTGTTCTGAAACAGATAGCATTAGCAGGCAAGCTGATGATACTGCTCTAGGAGAAGCTGTTCTGAAACAGAAAGCATTAGCAGGCTAGCTGATGATACTGCTCTAGGAGAAGCTGTTCTGAAACAGAAAGCATTAGCTAGGAGAAGCTGTTCTGAAACAGGCTAGCTGATGATACTGCTCTAAGAGAAGCTGTTCTGAAACAGATAGCATTAGCAGGCTAGCTGATGATACTGCTCTAGGAGAAGCTGTTCTGAAACAGATAGCATTAGCAGGCTAGCTGATGACACTGCTCTAGGAGAAGCTGTTCTGAAACAGATAGCATTAGCAGGCTAGCTGATGATACTGGTCTAGGAGAAGCTGTTCTGAAACAGAGCATTAGCAGGCTAGCTGATGACACTGCTCTAGGAGAAGCTGTTCTGAAACAGAAAGCATTAGCAGGCTAGCTGATGATACTGCTCTAGGAGAAGTTGTTCTGAAACAGATAGCATTAGCAGGCTAGCTGATGATACTGCTCTAGGAGAAGCTGTTCTGAAACAGATAGCATTAGCCGACTAGCTGATGACACTGCTCTAGGAGAAGCTGTTCTGAAACAGATAGCATTAGCAGGCTAGCTGATGATACTGGTCTAGGAGAAGCTGTTCTGAAACAGAGCATTAGCAGGCTAGCTGATGACACTGCTCTAGGAGCTGTTCTGAAACAGAAAGCATTAGCAGGCTAGCTGATGATACTGCTCTAGGAGAAGCTGTTCTGAAACAGATAGCATTAGCAGGCTAGCTGATGACACTGCTCTAGGAGAAGCTGTTCTGAAACAGATAGCATTAGCAGGCTAGCTGATGATACTGGTCTAGGAGAAGCTGTTCTGAAACAGAGCATTAGCAGGCTAGCTGATGACACTGCTCTAGGAGAAGCTGTTCTGAAACAGAAAGCATTAGCAGGCTAGCTGATGATACTGCTCTAGGAGAAGCTGTTCTGAAACAGAAAGCATTAGCAGGCTAGCTGATGATACTGCTCTAGGAGAAGCTGTTCTGAAAACATTTGAAAAGCATCGCGAGTTTAATAAAGGCATTGGAATATGCCAGAATTCCTGGCGCTTTTTATCGAAGCCTTGATCTTTAAAAAGTGCATTTATACTTTAGACATTTATACTTTAGACATATCCAGTGAACAACGTCCCTCAACCAAAGTCATGCTTCATTTGTTTATTTCATTCCCCTCCCTTGCTGAGAGCAGAAGGTGTTGCATAGCTGAAAGGACATGTCCATAAACTGTTCAGCATCACAATACCCTGTCTATCATTACGCCAAACAGATCAGTCCTAGGATGTCAACGGTCATTGGTTTAAATGATATGGGCTTACAGTAAATTCTACAAAATACAGGAAAGACATGACTGGAACAACGGGACTATTAGGTCAGGAAACACTTGACTTGCAACCACAAGAACGGGGAAGAGAAACAAACAAGCTGATGGAAACCACAGGGATGTGCTGCGTGCCCTGTGTCATGTCACTTCCAGGTCTTTGATCCAGTGCAAGATGGCCGCTCGTCTTCAGCGTTCCAGAGTGCACCACTGCAGTCTCTCATGGTGATGGAGTCAGCTGTACAGACGGGGGTGAGCCAATCATCATGTACTGCGTGGACATCCTTTCTGAAGTCCTTAGAAAAACGTCCGGGACTCGTTCAACTTTTCCTACGTGACATCACTTCCTGTGGAAATGGTAATTTCCTGTGAAAGGCCATGACAACTTCCTCGTCCAGCTCTAAGAGGAAACAGTGTTACTACCTCCCGGGAAGCCGCCGGAAGGAAGGCAGCTAATTGGCCCAAAGCAGAGATAGCTTCCTCTTCTGGTAAAAGATATGTGGGGAGATGGATGGTAGATAGACAGGCTACACTGAAAGACTATTGTGTTGTCATTGATACGGTGGATTTCATCTACATTTACATTGTATGATGCATATACAAAACTCCACCCAGGACAGCAGGCCAAGGGCTTTAAAGTGCAGGAAGGGAAGGGCCTCACCCTCTAATGTTCCAAAATGCACTATGCTCTGACCTTTAACCCCTGTCCTCACTGCATGCTTCAATCCCAGCCTGCAAACCCACTCCCGAGGGTCGTGACCCTGCCCACCAGGTCACATGACACAGCAACTCTTTGCTTTGTCCTTCCGCAGGTCTGACGCTACCGCCGCGAGGTCGGGCCTAGTGGGCATGTGCGAGATCCTTTTGTTGCCTCTGGTAGATTTGTTGCGTTTGACGTTCTTGTTGTTCTTGTTGACGCAGGCCAATGTGGCCACGTGGAAAATGTCCCTGACGCTGTTCTCTGACTGCTGGGCTGAGCACTCGATGTAGGGGCTGAGATCTGCTTGGCCATGTTGGAACCCTGTAGAAAGAAAACGCATTGGAATTGGAATTTCAGTTTACTTCCTGAATTGACTGAATTGAAATGGAATTGACCCAAAAATCGGAAGAAAATGCACTCTACAACCACCGTACCTGATCATATGACACAGGCATCTGTCTGTGATTGGACAGCTCCACCAGCGTGGAGAGGTCGGTGCGCAGGTCCGATTTGCAGCCCACCAGGAGCATCTTGGTGTTGGGACAGAACTCCTGGATCTCCCCTTTCCACTGTGGAGGAGAGAGAAAGTCATTGAGACTGGGAGGACAGGACCAGACAGAATGGGAGCTAGTCCAGACTAGCCATCAAATACTTGCCTCCTCCTGTCCTTGATTCCTCGCCTCCCTCTCAAAGCTCATTGGAGGAGGAGGTACAAGAGGAGGACCTTGGAGCCTCTCCTCCAATGGACTTTGAGAGAGAGTAATTGAGGAATCAAGGACTGGAGGTATCAAGTATTGGACAACTTGTACACTTTTTTTCAGACAGAACCTGAGCCCTCTCCTTCTGAAGGACAAAGCCACTTCCTGTTTCCAGTCCCCATGCTGCATCACACGGCGTTGAACCCAGGAAGGAATGCAGTATCGGAGGCTTTAAGGCCAGAGATAATCCTTCACATTTCCTCTCAAACACAATAAACACTCTGGGATCAATGGCCTTTAATCAGTGGATATAATCTGCTACTAATGCAGTCTGGAGAACAAGGAGTGTTTGGCTGACTGGCTGGCTGGCTGGCTGACTGACTGGCTGGACATTGAGGGATCATGTTCAGTGTTGTACAGACAGGTGATTGTTTGAACTGGCCAAGAGGAAGGAAGGAACTCTGTTTTGGAACGGAACCTTCTCATGTTTTTTTTTCTATAGCAGAGTCACATCAGAGGACACTAAAAGCACTCCCTTTCCCTGCCCTCCTCTCACCCTAATGCCCCCTAAACCATGACGACCTTTGTCTGTACCTCAACTCTCTAGATGTTTAAGTGGGCTAAGTGGAAAAAACTGGAAATGACTGGGAAAAACTGGAAATGACTGGGAAAAACTGGAAATGACTGGGAAAAACTGGAAATGACTGGGAAAAACTGGAAATGACTGGGAAAAACTGGAAATGACTGGGGAAAACTGGAAATGACTGGGAAAAACTGGAAATGACTGGGAAAGCGTTCTGGGGAGGTCAAGTGAAAATGATATTAAAATTAATTCATTGAATGAAAACTGGACATGTAGTTTCTTTCAAGTGAGGTAAAAGAAAAACACATGAAGGTCCATATTCTACAGGCTGTAGAGGTTGACTAATGGTAGCTACACACAAGTGAAGGACGGACCATAATAATGTCTGGAACTGAGCCAATAGAATGGTATCAACACCTGGAAACCATGGAAACCATGTGTTTGATGTATTTGATAGCATTCCACTGATTCCACTCCAACCATTATCACGAGCCTTCCCTCCCCAATTAAGATGCCACCAACCTCCTGTGGTACACACCTTCTTTATTACGCTGTCGAGTGTGTCAGGACGGCTGACGTCAAAACAGATAAGGACAGCGTCTGAGTCTGGGTAGGAGAGAGGCCTCACGTTGTCGTAGTATGGAGACCCTGAAACAACAGAACAAAGCACAGGTCAGCACACGGACAACTACAACTCACACAATACACAGAGAACTACAACTCACACAATACACATAGAACTACAACTCTCACACAATACACAGAGAACTACAACTCACACAATACACATAGAACTACAACTCACACAATACACATAGAACTACAACTCAAACAATACACATAGAACTACAACTCACACAATACACAGAGAACTACAACTCACACAATACACATAGAACTACAACTCAAACAATACACATAGAACTACAACTCACACAATACACAGAAATCTACAACCCACACAATACACATAGAACTACAACTCACACAATACACAGAAAACTACAACTCACACAATACACAGAAAACTACAACTCACACAATACACAGAGAATTACAACCCACACAATACACATAGAACTACAACTCACACAATACACAGAGAACTACAACTCACACAATACACAGAAAACTACAACTCACACAATACACAATACACAGAAAACTACAACTCACACAATACACAGAGAACTACAACTCACACAATACACAGAGAACTACAACTCACACAATACAGAGAACTACAACCCACACAATACACAGAGAACTACAACTCACACAATACACAGAAAACTACAACTCAAACAATACACAGAAAACTACAACTCACACAATACACAGAAAACTACAACTCACACAATACACAGAGAATTACAACCCACACAATACACATAGAACTACAACTCACACAATACACAGAGAACTACAACTCACACAATACACAGAGAACTAACACTCCAGCTGTGGATTTAAGAGATTGAGACAGTGAAAAAACACACATGGATACATTGAGCATCCTATGGGCCAACCAAACCTGTCCAAACCAGATATTGACAGATTTTGCCTCAAAGTCACACAGGAAATCCAATAGTGATAGAGATGAAGATGTTTTGGTGATGAGAGACCATTTCTCAACAGCGCAGGACACAGTCATTAGCATCAAGATAATACACACTGGAAGAACATCAACAGAAGAGATGCAAACGTTATGCTGACTGCAGCAATACGTTGTGTTTGAGTTTGAGGACGAAGTTACTTCACTCGAGACAGACCAGAGTTCCAGAGAAAGCAGAAACCTAGAAAACCATGCCAACACCTTAAATTGAAATCATGTGTAGGAAAACGCCTCTCTCTTTCACTCTCTCCATCCCAACCTCCCTTCATCCCTCTCTCCCTCCATCCCTCTCTCCCTCCCTCCTCCCCTATCTCTGTAACAGCTTAGTGGTGAGGGGTTTAGGCTTACATCAAGGTGAGCGACCGGGGCACGTGAGCAGCTGTGGAAACTAAAGGGCTACCCACATGTAACAAAGCCCCGCTGCCAAAGAATCCGGGGAATTTAGTTTTTCATGTCTAAAGTGGCTGGGACTCTTGGGAGGTCTTTTCCACAAGCCCAGAGGAAGCCACCACACACACACCCGCACACAGGAAGGAATGTGGTATCTGGAAGAAGCTGGATCAACATCCATTCATCGTCCTCCTGCCCTGCCACACCTATTCCCTATATCGTGCACTACTTTTGACCAGAGTGCTCTGTATAAGTGCACGATATAGGGAATATTGTGTCATTTCAGACCCACCCAGACCAGGGTTTCTCACTATAGCTACTGCAAAGCTGGCCGTAAGAGGGCTGATCATAAAAACACTGTGTTTGGTTGGATGTTGGATGTTGAGGATGGGGGTAAGGATCAGTTGAGGATGGGATGGGGTAAGGATCAGTTAGAGGATGTTGAGGATGGGGTAAGGATCAGTTAGAGGATGTTGAGGATGGGGTAAGGATCAGTTAGAGGATGTTGAGGATGGGGGTAAGGATCAGTTAGATGTTGGATGGGGGTAAGGATCAGTTCGAGGATGTTGAGGATGGGGGTAAGGATCAGTTAGAGAGGATGAGGGGTAAGGATCAGTTCGAGGATGTTGAGGATGGGGGTAAGGATCAGTTAGAGGATGGGGGTAAGGATCAGTTCGAGGATGTTGAGGATGGGGGTAAGGATCAGTTCGAGGATGTTGAGGATGGGGGTAAGGATCAGTTAGAGGATGTTGAGGATGGGGGTAAGGATCAGTTCGAGGATGTTGAGGATGGGGGTAAGGATCAGTTAGAGGATGCTGAGGATGGAGATCAGTAAGGATCAGTTAGAGGATGGGGTAAGGATCAGTTCGAGGATGGGGTAAGGATCAGTTAGAGGATGGGGTAAGGATCAGTTAGAGGATGTTGAGGATGGGGGTAAGGATCAGTTAGAGGATGTTGAGGATGGGGTAAGGATCAGTTAGAGGATGTTGAGGATGGGGTAAGGATCAGTTAGAGGATGGGGTAAGGATCAGTTAGAGGATGTTGAGGATGGGGGTAAGGATCAGTTAGAGGATGTTGAGGATGGGGGTAAGGATCAGTTAGAGGATGGGGGTAAGGATCAGTTAGAGGATGTTGAGGATGGGGGTAAGGATCAGTTAGAGGATGTTGAGGATGGGGGTAAGGATCAGTTAGAGGATGGGGGTAAGGATCAGTTAGAGGATGTTGAGGATGGGGGTAAGGATCAGTTAGAGGATGTTGAGGATGGGGTAAGGATCAGTTAGAGGATGTTGAGGATGGGGGTAAGGATCAGTTAGAGGATGTTGAGGATGGGGTAAGGATCAGTTAGAGGATGTTGAGGATGGGGGTAAGGATCAGTTAGAGGATGTTGAGTATGGGGTAGCTTGCTGAGCTTGCTGCTCAGTCCTCAACGGAGAGGAACGCAGAAGGATATGTTTCACATATTTAGTGTCCTATAAGTCCTATAATCACTAAGTGACACACAACCACATCCAGACATTCAGAATAGTGACAAACCCTCCCTCCACAGGAAATCTGGGGGCAATTTTCAATGTTATTTTATAGAGGATGGGGTTGCTGCTAAGGGTCATGCTGTTAGTAGTTCTATAGAAGACAGATTCAAAACCTCACAATAAGTTGGTGGCTATCCCAGGACAATCAGTGGAGTGTATTTGGGTGTTTTCCTCAGCCATAAACAGCTGTTTCTCTCTTATGGAAGTGTTATAGGATGCTGCTATGTGTCTGTTTCATCCCAGCTGGATCTGAACCCCTGTGGCGGACATGGTGCTCCTGGTACCCAGCTGATAGAACGCAGCGCACACACACACACACACACACACACACACACACACACACACACACACACACACACACACACACACACACACACACACACACACACACACACACACACACACACACACAACACACACAGGGGAGGAAGTTCTACAGTGGACAAAGTCCTGTTGACAATCACCTCATTAGTTTCTGATCCTTGTTCCCCTCAGGACATTTTAATCTGAGAGGAAGGAAGACACCCACTGTTCTGCCTCTTTAGTTTGTCTCTCCTTCTCTGTCTCTCTCCTTTTCTCTTGCACCCTTAATCTCTATTTTTCAATATCTCTCACAGACAGACACACAGACAGACAGACAGACAGACAGACAGACAGACAGACAGACAGACAGACAGACAGACAGACAGACAGACAGACAGACAGACAGACAGACAGACAGACAGACAGACAGACAGACAGACAGACAGACAGACAGACAAACAGACACATTGGGGGAGTAGGCAGCTGCTGACACATGCTCCCTGTCTCTCTCTTCAGCCCTCAGAGTGACAGACGAGGCAGAAAGAGAGAGGCCCATTTGCTGAGTGCACTTCATAGGGAATAGGGTGCCAGAACAGTTCAGCTCCATCTGAACCATTCATTCCACAGTTAGTCCTGCTGCCAGACCTCTGAATCCCATCAACCTCAAGCACGCCACTTAAGAAAAAGGCCCTAATGCAAGGAGTGTTTCAATGTGAGAGGTGAAGAACACAGAGAGAGAGAGAGAGAGAGAGAGAGAGACACAGACAGACAGAGAGACAGACAGAGAGAGAGAGACACAGAGAGAGAGAGAGGGGGAGACACAGAGAGAGAGAGAGGAGAGAGAGAGAGAGAAGAGAAAGTAAAGAGAGAGAGGGGGAGAGAGAGAGACAGAGAGAGGGAACACACAGACAGACAGACACACAGACACACACACACACACACACACACACACACACACACACACACAGACACACAGACACAGAGAGACACAGACACACAGAGACACACACACACACAGGGGACACACACACAGAGAAAGAGAGTTTAAGACAACCCCATACAGTACCTTGTATGGGAGTTACCCAGGTCACACAGTCTAAATGATTCAGTTACCCAGATCACACAGTCTATATGATTCAGTTACCCAGATCACACAGTCTATATGATTCAGTTACCCAGGTCACACAGTCTATATGATTCAGTTACCCAGGTCACACAGTCTATATGATTCAGTTTCCCCAGGTCACACAGTCTTTATGATTCAGTTACCCAGGTCACACAGTCTATATGATTCAGTTTACCCAGGTCACACAGTCTATATGATTCAGTTTACCCAGGTCACACAGTCTTTATGATTCAGTTACCCAGGTCACACAGTCTATATGATTCAGTTACCCAGATCACACAGTCTATATGATTCAGTTACCCAGGTCACACAGTCTATTTATACCCAGGTCACACAGTCTATATGATTCAGTTTCCCAGATCACACAGTCTATATGATTCAGTTTCCCCAGGTCACACAGTCTATATGGTTCAGTTACCCAGGTCACACAGTCTATATGATTCAGTTACCCAGATCACACAGTCTATATGATTCAGTTACCCAGGTCACACAGTCTATATGATTCAGTTACCCAGGTCACACAGTCTATATGATTCAGTTACCCAGGTCACACAGTCTATATGATGATTCAGTTTCCAAAGGTCACACAGTCTATATGATTCAGTTACCCAGATCACACAGTCTATATGATGATTCAGTTTCCCCAGGTCACACAGTCTATATGATTCAGTTACCCAGGTCACACAGTCTATATGATTCAGTTACCCAGATCACACAGTCTAAATGATTCAGTTACCCAGATCACACAGTCTATATGATTCAGTTACCCAGGTCACACAGTCTATATGATTCAGTTACCCAGGTCACACAGTCTATATGATTCAGTTACCCAGGTCGCATAGTCTTTATGATTCAGTTACCCAGGTCACACAGTCTATATGATTCAGTTACCCAGATCACACAGTCTATATGATTCAGTTACCCAGGTCACACAGTCTATATGATTCAGTTACCCAGGTCACACAGTCTATATGATTCAGTTTCCCCAGGTCACACAGTCTTTATGATTCAGTTACCCAGGTCACACAGTCTATATGATTCAGTTTACCCAGGTCACACAGTCTTTATGATTCAGTTACCCAGGTCACACAGTCTATATGATTCAGTTACCCAGATCACACAGTCTATATGATTCAGTTACCCAGGTCACACAGTCTATTTATACCCAGGTCACACAGTCTATATGATTCAGTTTCCCAGATCACACAGTCTATATGATTCAGTTTCCCCAGGTCACACAGTCTATATGGTTCAGTTACCCAGGTCACACAGTCTATATGATTCAGTTACCCAGATCACACAGTCTATATGATTCAGTTACCCAGGTCACACAGTCTATATGATTCAGTTACCCAGGTCACACAGTCTATATGATTCAGTTACCCAGGTCACACAGTCTATATGATGATTCAGTTTCCCCAGGTCACACAGTCTATATGATTCAGTTACCCAGATCACACAGTCTATATGATGATTCAGTTTCCCCAGGTCACACAGTCTATATGATTCAGTTACCCAGGTCACACAGTCTATATGATTCAGTTACCCAGATCACACAGTCTAAATGATTCAGTTACCCAGATCACACAGTCTATATGATTCAGTTACCCAGGTCACACAGTCTATATGATTCAGTTACCCAGGTCACACAGTCTATATGATTCAGTTACCCAGGTCGCATAGTCTTTATGATTCAGTTACCCAGGTCACACAGTCTATATGATTCAGTTACCCAGATCACACAGTCTATATGATTCAGTGACCCAGATCACACAGTCTATATGATTCAGTTACCCAGATCACACAGTCTAAATGATTCAGTTACCCAGGTCACACAGTCTATATGATTCAGTTACCCAGATCACACAGTCTATATGATTCAGTTACCCAGATCTCACAGTCTATATGATTCAGTTACCCAGATCACACAGTCTATATGATTCAGTTACCCAGGTCACACAGTCTAAATGATTCAGTTACCCAGATCACACAGTCTATATGATTCAGTTACCCAGATCACACAGTCTATATGATTCAGTTACCCAGATCACACAGTCTATATGATTCAGTTACCCAGATCACACAGTGTAAATGAGTATACAGTACAGCTGATCTAAGGCATGCAGACAGTCTATATGATTCAGTTCCCCAGGTCACACAGTGTAAATGAGTATACAGTACAGCTGATCTAAGGCATGCAGACAGTCTATATGATTCAGTTACCCAGGTCACACAGTCTATATGATTTAGTTCCCCAGGTCACACAGTGTAAATGAGTATACAGTACAGCTGATCTAAGGCATGCAGACAGTCTATATGATTCAGTTCCCCAGGTCACACAGTGTAAATGAGTATACAGTACAGCTGATCTAAGGCATGCAGACAGTCTATATGATTCAGTTACCCAGGTCACACAGTGTAAATGAGTATACAGTACAGCTGATCTAAGGCATGCAGACAGTCTATATGATTCAGTTACCCAGGTCACACAGTGTAAATGAGTATACAGTACAGCTGATCTAAGGCATGCAGACAGTCTATATGATTCAGTTACCCAGGTCACACAGTGTAAATGAGTATACAGTACAGCTGATCTAAGGCATGCAGACATGCAAAAACTAATTTGATTGAGTTTTCTTTCAGGCTAACAACGTTAACAACAGAAATATGCACCGCTCTTCTTAAGTTAGCCGAAAGATCTCAACGTTTACAAAAGAGCTCTTTGTTCAGTAGCAAGTAGCAACCTTTCGTCACCGGAATGTGAAACATGCGGCTCCAATTCGCCGAGCTCCAGAAATTGATCCGATGCAACAGAGGCTGGCTGCTGACCGTGGTCTGTAGGAGGGAAGGCCTGGGAGCTAAAGCAGAGCCCATCTCAGCTGTCTGGAAGCCAGAGTGGACAAGCAGCAGGACAACTGACTGCAGACACACACAGGATCCAGGTTGGGATTCAGAATAGATGCTTTGCATTCAAGTTAGTGGAGGAATGTCAATGGTGCCTGTGTAACGTCTGAAAGGTCAATCACCCTGACGGTTGTCTCTCTGAGTGTCACTGGCCTCTTTGTGTCGAGTTGAACCAGCTGCTGTCTCCCTCCTATAGGCTGGCTCAAAGCGTTCAGCGTGCACGGAGCACGGCCCGGCCTACAACAGTGTCAACAAGCGCGATAGTAGTCAATCCATCATCCTGTCTCAGCCGCTGAATCACACAGCAGTCATGCGGGAGGCGTGTGTGGAGGCAGGGAGAGAGGGAGGCGTGTGTGGAGGCAGGGAGAGAGGGAGGCGTGTGTGGAGGCAGGGAGAGAGGGAGGCGTGTGTGGAGGCAGGGAGAGAGGGAGGCGTGTGTGGAGGCAGGGGAGAGAGGGAGGCGTGTGTGGAGGCAGGGAGAGAGGGAGGCGTGTGTGGAGGCAGGGAGAGAGGGAGGCGTGTGTGGAGGCAGGGAGAGAGGGAGGCGTGTGTGGAGGCAGGGAGAGAGGGAGGCGTGTGTGGAGGCAGGGAGAGAGGGAGGCGTGTGTGGAGGCAGGGAGAGAGGGAGGCGTGTGTGGAGGCAGGGAGAGAGGGAGGAGACAGGACGGCAACCAGCTGGCGCTGAGGCTCTTTGTATTCGTTTAGAAAATGAACAGGTAATATTGTTGAAATAAGTCACATCTGAACCGATGCCTCAGGTACAAAGCAACAAACACCTTGAGGACAACTTCCTCTAAACCTCCCAGATGGGTCAATAGACCAATGGGGAAGAATGAGGAACGGATTTACGAACAGGCACGCAGGGCACGTGCCCTGGGTCCCCCTACCTCAAGGGGACCCCCAACGCTGGAGGTCGGGGCCCCTCAAATAACATATGAACATGACAGAAGTCGTGGAAAAATGTGTAGAATTGCAGGAAATTCACTTGAAAAATGCAACATTTACAGTATACTATACTGTATCTCTTAGTCTCATGATAAAACTGCAACATATTCTCTCTGTTTCATGGCAAAATGTTTTCAATCGCAGGAAAGGCCCCCTGGAGGTAGGTGCTCCCAAATCCGGCCCTGGGGAGAATGGCTCCTGCAGATAAGCCCAGCTCAGCTCTAGCTTTATCCCCGGTATCTAGCACCCCTCCTCATCCCCCGTCCTCCTCCCCATCCTCCCTCTTCTTCTCAGCATGTGATTGATATGGAGGAGCCTGCAGGTTAGCAGCTGTGGGATTCACTCCCCCCTTTGAAATCTCCCTAACTAACTCAGCAGCCCCAGAACTAATCAATATGTTTCCCTCTGCCTCTTGTCTTGCCAGGGAGCAGTAGGGGGGCAGGAACTCAGGCATCTGTGGAACTGGAGCCCCCACACCTTCCAAACTGAAACACACAATCCTTTGACCCTCCCAAGAAGGAACCCACATCCCCCTGACCCCGGACCCTCCCAGACTGAAACGCACAACCCCCTGCCCCTCCGAGGAAGGAACCCACATCCCCCTGCCCCTCCCAGGAAGGAACCCACATCCCCCTAACCCTCCCAGGAAGGAACCCACATCCCCCTAACCCTCCCAGGAAGGAACCCACATCCCCCTAACTCTCCCAGGAAGGAACCCACATCCCCCTGCCCCTCCCAGGAAGGAACCCACATCCCCTAACCCTCCCAGGAAGGAACCCACATCCCCCTAACTCTCCCAGGAAGGAACCCACATCCCCCTAACCCTCCCAGGAAGGAACCCACATCCCCTAACCCTCCCAGGAAGGAACCCACATCCCCTAACCCTCCCAGGAAGGAACCCACATCCCCCTGCCCTTCCCAGGAAGGAACCCACATCCCCCTAACCCTCCCAGGAAGGAACCCACATCCCCCTAACCCTCCCAGGAAGGAACCCACATCCCCTGCCCCTCCCAGGAAGGAACCCACATCCCCTGCCCCTCCCAGGAAGAAACCCACATCCCCCTAACTCTCCCAGGAAGGAACCCACATCCCCTAACCCTCCCAGGAAGGAACCCACATCCCCTAACTCTCCCAGGAAGGAACCCACATCCCCTAACTCTCCCAGGAAGGAACCCACATCCCCTAACTCTCCCAGGAAGGAACCCACATCCCCCTGCCCCTCCCAGGAAGAACCCACATCCCCTAACTCTCCCAGGAAGGAACCCACATCCCCCTAACCCTCCCAGGAAGGAACTCACATCCCCCTAACTCTCCCAGGAAGGAACCCACATCCCCCTGCCCCTCCCAGGAAGGAACCCACATCCCCTAACTCTCCCAGGAAGGAACCACATCCCCCTAACCCTCCCAGGAAGGAACCCATCCCCCTAACCTCCCAGGAAGGAACCCACATCCCCTAACCCTCCCAGGAAGGAACCCACATCCCCCTGACCCCTGACCTACAGGACTCCCTACAGTAGGAAGTGGTGGTGGACTGACCCTGGCGTATTTGATCTCTGTTTATCTGTGATGCCGTTAATGAACCACAGACAGTCAGTCAGGGGGTAACAATAAAATGGAGGTCGTTAAGGTAATGTCCTGGGAAGTTATAAACTCCCATTTGTCCTCTGTGTGCTCCTTCACCTTCAGGGTTAAAGGTTAGAGGCCTGTCGGCTGGGCTACGGGGTGTTGAAATGTTTCTTTGCAACGTTTCTTTCATTGCGTCTCTCCTTGGATGTTGAAAGTGGAGGTGTGTGTCTGAGGCAGTTTGCTAAGGTGATTGGCTGTCTGCCTGCCCCTTTATTTAATAGTTAGGATAGTGAGTTGATATGGGTTCAATAGCTTTATGTCCGTGGTATTTCAACTTTTCCGCAGGGACCCCATTTTTTTCACCATCATTTCTGGGGAACCCATTTTCCCCCCCACCACATATCTAATGACAAAACTTTAAAGCCTGTCCATTTTCTAGGAGGGCAGCAGGTAGCCTAGCGGTTAAAGCGTTGGGATAGTAACCAAAATGTTGATTGTGTAAAAATGTGCCGTTCTGCCCTTGAGCAAGGTAGTAAAATAATTTGTACTTCTAATTTTTTTAAATAATTTTATTTGTCGACCCAACTGCAATTCCCCCACTAGGGGTCATGAACCTGACTTTTAATACCACTGCTTTATATCCATATGTGAGTGGAAGGCCTGTTACTGGGTTGTGTTCTATACTATACTGTATTACTGGGTTGTGTTCTATACTATACTGTATTACTGGGTTGTGTTCTATACTAAACTAAACTGTATTACTGGGTTGTGTTCTATACTATACTGTATTACTGGGCTGTGTTCTATACTATACTGTATTACTGGGCTGTGTTCTATACTATACTGTATTACTGGGTTGTGTTCTATACTATACTGTATTACTGGGTTGTGTTCTATACTATACTGTATTACTGGGCTGTGTTCTATACTATACTGTATTAATGGGCTGTGTTCTATACTATACTGTATTAATGGGTTGTGTTCTATACTATACTGTATTACTGGGTTGTGTTCTATACTATACTATACTGTATTACTGGGTTGTGTTCTATACTATATTGTATTACTGGGTTGTGTTCTATACTATACTATACTAAACTAAACTGTATTACTGGGTTGTGTTCTATATTATACTGTATTACTGGGTTGTGTTCTATACTATACTGTATTACTGGGCTGTGTTCTATACTATATTGTATTAATGGGTTGTGTTCTATACTATACTATACTGTATTACTGGGTTGTGTTCTATACTATATTGTATTACTGGGTTGTGTTCTATACTATACTATACTGTATTACTGGGTTGTGTTCTATACTATATTGTATTACTGGGTTGTGTTCTATACTATACTATACTGTATTACTGGGTTGTGTTCTATACTATATTGTATTACTGGGTTGTGTTCTATACTATACTGTATTAATGGGTTGTGTTCTATACTATATTGTATTACTGGGTTGTGTTCTATACTATACTATACTGTATTACTGGGTTGTGTTCTATACTATACTATACTGTATTACTGGGTTGTGTTCTATACTATACTATAATGTATTACTGGGTTGTGTTCTATACTATATTGTATTACTGGGTTGTGTTCTATACTATACTGTATTAATGGGTTGTGTTCTATACTATACTAAACTAAACTGTATTACTGGGTTGTGTTCTATATTATACTGTATTACTGGGTTGTGTTCTATACTATACTGTATTACTGGGCTGTGTTCTATACTATATTGTATTAATGGGTTGTGTTCTATACTATACTATACTGTATTACTGGGTTGTGTTCTATACTATACTGTATTACTGGGCTGTGTTCTATACTATACTGTATTAATGGGTTGTGTTCTATACTATACTATACTGTATTACTGGGTTGTGTTCTATACTATACTATATTACTGGGTTGTGTTCCATACTATACTGAATTACTGGGTTGTGTTCTATACTATACTGTATTAGCTATACTATACTGTATTACTGGGTTGTGTTCTATACTATACTATACTGTATTACTGGGTTGTGTTCTATACTATACTATACTGTATTACTGGGTTGTGTTCTATACTATACTATACTGTATTACTGGGTTGTGTTCTATACTATACTGTATATCCAGTAGCTTACTTTTTCGTTGTTACTGTGAGAATTTGTGTTAGTCTGCTGCACCTCCACTCCTGTTTGGCTCTGCTCCTTCCCTTCCTCTATTCCTGCTTGAAAACAAAGCGGACAGGGAGGCAGAGCCCATCAATGTGCAGCTCAGTTCTGGTAATGAGCAGAGCTCAGGTGTCTCTACCTTGTTAAAGCCTGGATAGAGGCATGGGATCAGCCAGTCGCTCAGAGGCCCTACTGAATAAAAGAGGGGTTCCCATTAGGGGATACATAGGATCTGCAGTACACACAACACACACACACACACACAAACCACACCACACCACACCACACCACACACACACACACACACACACACACACACACACACACACACACACACACACACACACACACACACACACACACACACACAGCCTCAGACCAGCTCTGTGTTTGCCCACTGAAGCTGAGCCAATCACAGAGTCGTGCCTAGGAAAGGCTCAGGAGACCTACAGAAGAAATCAGGAGACAGACAGACAGACAGACAGACAGACAGACAGACAGACAGACAGACAGACAGACAGACAGACAGACAGACAGACAGACAGACAGACAGACAGACAGACAGACAGACAGACAGACAGACAGACAGACAGACAGACAGACAGACAGACAGACAGACAGACAGACAGACAGACAGACAGACAGACAGACAGACAGACAGACAGACAGACAGACAGACAGACAGACAGACAGACAGACAGACAGACAGACAGACAGACAGACAGACAGACAGACAGACAGACAGACAGCTACGGAAGGGAGAGGGCTGGGGATCCGGCTGGAGGAGAGTGGGACTATGGAAGGGAGAGGGCTGGGGATCCGGCTGAGGGAGAGTGGGGCTATGGAAGGGAGAGGGCTGGGGATCCGGCTGGAGGAGAGTGGGGCTACGGAAGGGAGAGGGCTGGGGATCCGGCTGGAGGAGAGTGGGGCTACGGAAGGGAGAGGGCTGGGGATCCGGCTGAGGGAGAGTGGGGCTATGGAAGGGAGAGGGCTGGGGATCCAGCTGGAGGAGAGTGGGGCTACGGAAGGGAGAGGGCTGGGGATCCGGCTGGGGGAGAGTGGGGCTACGGAAGGGAGAGGGCTGGGGATCCGGCTGAGGGAGAGTGGGGCTACGGAAGGGAGAGAGCTGGGGATCCAGCTGGAGGAGAGTGGGGCTACGGAAGGGAGAGGGCTGGGGATCCGGCTGAGGGAGAGTGGGGCTACAGAAGGGAGAGGGCTGGGGATCCACCTGGGGGAGAGTGGGGCTACGGAAGGGAGAGGGCTGGGGATCCAGCTGGAGGAGAGTGGGGCTACGGAAGGGAGAGGGCTGGGGATCCGGCTGAGGGAGAGTGGGGCTATGGAAGGGAGAGGGCTGGGGATCCGGCTGGGGGAGAGTGGGGCTACAACACATAATTACTTCCAGACTTCCAGCATGGATGGAGATCCCATGAGGTTAACTCCTCAACACTAGAAACCAGTATACTGGAAGAGGCCAGTTTAAGACTAACTGCACCAGGTACAGAAATAGCAGATTGTCTGGAGGGAGGACAGTCTTCTCACTGTTACTGATTGGCTGCATGGTGTCTTTGTTGAGGGGGAAGGGTGGAGAAGCATGGTAGAACATTTGGTCAGTGGTGTCTGTCTGAATGGTTCAACCAGCTGGTCCATCCCTACATTTCCACAGTAGCATCATGACTTCTTCTAAGCATGTAACAAACCAGAACTTGATAATAAATAATAGATCATTTAGGTTTCATTAAACATGAAATATTCATCACTGTCAACAGATGTATTCCTCCATGACACCCTGCACACACACTGTGAGACCAACAGGTCCTGACATGCCTGGCAGCTGCATTTCTAATGGACAGCAACTGTGATCAATGGGCATCATGGGAACCAAAGGCAGGTTATATACATTTACCCAGGTTATATACATCTACCCAGGTTATATACATCTACCCAGGTTATATACATCTACCCAGGTTATATACATTTACCCAGGTGATATACATGTAAACTAAATATTATAATAGGGGAGACTGGGTCATAGAGTTATGGCAAACATAGACAGATTAAATAAATGAAATGGATCATTACCTGACGTGTCCCATAGGCTGAGCTCTATTCTTTTCGTGTCTATTTCAAAACT
>NW_025745835.1:65000-98982 GCF_021184085.1 Oncorhynchus gorbuscha
CTGTAGCCTACTAACTGTATCCTACTAACTATAGTCTACTAACTGTATCCTACTAACTGTATCCTACTAACTGTATCCTACTAACTGTAGTCTACTAACTGTAGTCTACTAACTGTATCCTACTAACTGTATCCTACTATCTGTAGTCTACTAACTGTATCCTACTAACTGTATCCTACTAATTGTATCCTACTAACTGTAGCCTACTAACTGTATCCTACTAACTGTATCCTACTAACTGTAGCCTACTAACTGTATCCTACTAACTGTATCCTACTAACTGTATCCTACTAACTGTAGCCTACGAACAAATTTGTCTTTTCCAATGACGGCCTCCTGGGGAACAGCGGGTTAACTGCCTTGTTCAGGGGCAGAACGACAGCTCAGGGATTCGATCCAGCAACCTTTCAGTTACTGGCACAACGCTCCAACCACTAGACTACCTGCCGCCCCAAAACCAGACAGGATATGCGTCAGCATCTACGGTAATACTCACTCTTAATGATGTACTAACTGTGTGGTTAATGTGGGTTATCAGCTTTGACAGCCTGGTTGAACCTTTATTGATTTACGGGGAATACAAACATCCCTGTATCAAATACCCACTGCAATAACCTGCCCCAGTTTTCTCTAGAACAGAGTAGATAAGAACGGAATGGAATAGCATTGTGAAGTGAGCTGAATGTATTCGTTTCTAAAGCTCTATCTTGCAGGTGAAGCCCCTTCTGTTGGGTGGGAGGGTGGTGTTCTGCCCTCCGGTCCAGACTGAGTTACAGCTACAGCTACAGCTACAGATACAGATACAGATACAGATACAGATACAGATACAGATACAGATACAGATACAGATACAGATACAGGTACAGGACAGGAGAAGAGAAGAGAGGGCAGGAGAGGAGAGGAGAGGAGAGGAGAGGAGAGGAGAGGAGAGGAGAGGAGAGGAGAGGAGAGGAGAGGAGAGGAGAGAGGGAGGAGGAGAGGGAGGAGGAGGGAGAGGAGGAGAGTTGAGGAGAGTTGAGGAGAGTTGAGGAGAGGAGAGGAGAGGAGAGGAGAGGAGAGGAGAGGAGAGGAGAGGAGAGGAGAGGAGAGGAGAGGAGAGGAGAGGAGAGGAGAGGAGAGGAGAGGAGAGGAGAGGAGAGGAGAGGAGAGGAGAAATACAGTGTTACACAGTCAGATGAGTGGAACCAGGCTCTGGGGAGCAGAACACAACAGCTACAGATACAGACAGTGATAGAGACTATAGTCAGAGTGGAAAGACAGGCTTGGCTGGGCAGGAGGGAACATGTCACTCACTGACTGACTGACCAGCAGAACCCAGGATAGACACACTACGACAGGGTTATTCAAGTCTGACCCTACGAGGTCCAGATTAATGTTGGTTTTCTGTTCTACCTGATAATTCATTCATAATTAGATAATTCAGTTAAATAAAAAATGACAACCACCTGGTGTCCCAGGTCTCAGTGCCTTAGACCGCTGCACCACCCGGGAGCCCAGTACATGGCCAGTACATTGGGTGTATATAACATGAAGCAGTACTAGTACTGTAGTAGTCTGATTCTTGTTGGATCCCCAGTATCCTCTCTGTCTGATTGGTTGGAGCCATGGATCATCAGACCAGATGTTGCATCTAAAAATGACATTTCTGATAGATAAAACCCTCTTCCTAATTGTCTTTCTGGGAAACAATTACTGACATAAATGTATTCCCATATGATTTATAATATTACATGTTTAATACACTACTAATGGTTTATATTCTGCATTATGAAATGGTGAATCTACCACAATACAATATTAGTAACCCTCTCTATGCTCTCTACAATAAGACTATGAAGTCAACATTTTACTCAACATCTGGCACCAAATGGAATGATTCTGAGTTGTGTTTGTTTGTTTAATCCTGTTGTACGTCCTGAAGTGTTGAATCAGACAGTTCTCCTGGGGTGGTGGATGACTAGGAGACTACAGACTAGGTCAGAGGATTGATGATGCTCTACATGCCCTCAGACAACCCTCCTACCTCTCACTTCCTACCACAGATCCCCTATGCCCTAACCCCGGGGCCCTAACACAGCTCCCCTATGCCCTAACCCTGGGGCCCTAACACAGCTCCAGCCCTGGCTCTGATGCTAGGGGCACTTTCCTCTCTGTCTAGATGCATCCAATCAGGGAAGCATTGACATTTACCTCTGGCACTAACACAACACACATTTGGTTCAATTTGGGGGATTTTCTCTTCCGTGGTTAAAGGTGACTTGAGGGCCGACCAGATTTGAAAGCAGCGAAGAGAGACAAGGCTGACATCTTGAGATGTTTTCCATCTCAGGTATGTAACAATGAAACAAAAGCATAGAACATAATAGAATAGAAAAGAATAGAACAGGAAATAATAGAATATTATTTTTTAAATATTAGAATAGAAAATAATAGAATAGAAAATAAAATAAATAAAATAACAGAATAGAATATAAAACAATAGAATAGAATAGAATAGAATAGAATAGAAAAGAAATAGAATAGAAAATAATAGGATAGAAAATAAAATAAATAAAATAATAGAATAGAATATAAAACAATAGAATAGAATAGAATAGAATAGAATAGAAAATAAATAGAATAGAAAATAATAGGATATAAAATAAAATAAATAAAATAATAGAATAGAATATAAAACAATAGAATATAATAGAATATAATAGAAATATAGAAAAGAAATAGAATAGAAAATAATAGAATAGAATATAAAACAATATAATAGAATAGAATATAAAATAAATATAATAGAAAATAATATAATATAAAATAATAGAATAGAAAATAGAATAGCATAGAAAATAATTTAAATAAAATAATATAAATAATAGAATACAAAATAATAGAATAGAAATGAATAGAAAATAATAGAATAGAAAATAATAGAATACAAAATAATAGAATAGAAATAATAGAATAGAACATACACAGTATGGAACCTAACACCCACCACACACAGAAGGAGTCGTAGCAGAATGTTTGTGACCTCCATTCCCTTCCCACGACCCCCCACGATGCCCCTGGTGCTCATTCCCATCCTGATCTAAGGGCTGATAGCGGAAGGGGCGCTGGTTAAGAGGTCTCATGTTGCAGGATGAAGGGAGATGTTATTGCAAACCAGCTGGGTTGGCCAGTGCTTTGGTGTAGAAGACCAGCAAGTTTCAAGTTTCACGTTATATTAGTCGTATGTAAGGGATACACATGGTAAACGCCATCCAACTAAATGCTTACTTTCAGGTTCCTTCTGGACAAGGCAACAACAATAAGACATAATAAAAGATAAGAATATGAACATAAAGTAAATGACAGCCCAGGGGCAATAAATAATAATAATTAAGCAGTAAAGTGGGACATAGTAGACATCATGTCATCAGGCCAAATCTGACCAGGACTTCCCTCTACATGCACAGACTGTCATCCCTGCCCTCCCCTCAAATCATCCAGATCACGGCCTTCCATCCTTCCCCCTCTCCTCCTTCCCCATCTATTCCCTACTCTCCTCCCCTTCTCCTCCTTCCCCTTCTCCTCCTTCCCCATCTATTCCCTACTCTCCTCCCCTTCTCCTCCTTCCCCTTCTCCTCCTTCCCCATCTATTCCCTTCTCCTTCCCCATTCCTCCCTCTCCTCCCCTTCTCCTCCTTCCCCCTCTCCTCCCTCCCCTTCTCCTCCTACCCCCTCTCCTCCTTCCACATCTATTCCGTCCTCCTTCCCCCTCTCCTCTTCTCCTCCTTCCCCCTCTCCTCCTTCCCCATATATTCCCTCCTCCTTCCCTCTCCTCTTTCCTCTTCTCCTTCTTCCCTCTCTCCTCCTTCCCCATCTATTCCCTCCTCCTTCCCCTCTTCCTCTTTTCCTCCCTCCCCCTCTCCTCCCTCTCTTCTTTCCCTATCTCCTCCCTCCCTACCTCTTCCCTCCCTCCTCCTCTCTTCCTTCCTCCTTCCCCTTCCTCTTTTCCTCCCCCCCCTCTCCTCCCTCTCTTCCTTCCCTATCTCCCCCTCCCTACCTCTTCCCTCCCTCCTCCTCTCTTCCTTCCTCCTCTCCTCAATCCCTCTCCTCCTTCCCCCTCTCCCTCCCCCTCTTCCCTCCTTCCCTCTCCTCCCACCTCCTCTCCTCCCTCCCTCCCTCCCTCCCTCTCCTCCCTTCCCTCTCCTCCCTCCCTCTCCTCCCTCTCTCCTCCCTCCCTCCCTCTCCTCCCTTCCCCTCTCCTCCTTCCCTCTCTCCTCCTTCCCTCTGTAATCCCTCCTCCTCTCCTCCCTTCCCCTCTCCTTCCCTCACTCTTCCTTCCCCCTGTAATCCCTCCTCCTCTCCTCCTCTCCTCCTCTCCCTAAAGCCTCAGCAGCAGAAGCAGGGCCTATAGCAGGTGAGATTTAGCTCTGCCACACCATTAGCTTGGTATTGTTCCTATCACACAGACAGGCCAGAGGAGAAGATTAAAGCTACAACAATAAACATCTGCAGAACTACTAAGCTTAAAACACCACAATCCATCCGTTCCTCTAGCATGAACACACACATTGTTCATTGAATATAAAATGTCCTTGTTTATTTTGAATAATTGGGAATTGGGGGTTGACGAATACATTGGGGGTTTACCTACTTAATGCTTAGTTTAAGGGGGTCAGTTTAATTACGGATTAAATTTGTTTTTGGGGCCGTTAGCATCTCCCCAAGTCAATCCACATGATAGAATAATTGTTTTATCTGTCACTTATACCAAGTGAGCATGTTAATTAAAATGTCATTTAAACACTGTCAGGATATGACACAGATTACAGACCAGACCATACTGCTATTGTTAATCTGATATACTGTCATAACTAGGGTCAGATTAACACAATGTGACAGGATATTGTTAATCTGATATACTGTCATAACTAGAGTCAGATTAACACAATGTGACAGCATATTGTTAATCTGATATACTGTCATAACTAGAGTCAGATTAACACAATGTGACAGGATATTGTTAATCTGATATACTGTCATAACTAGGGTCAGATAAACAATGTGACAGGATATTATTAATCTAATATACTGTCATAACTAGAGTCAGATTAATACAATGTGACAGGATATTGTTAATCTGATATACTGTCATAACTAGGGTCAGATAAACAATGTGACAGGATATTGTTAATCTAATATACTGTCATAACTAGAGTCAGATTAACACAATATGACAGGATATTGTTAATCTGATATACTGTCATAACTAGAGTCAGATTAACACAATGTGACAGGATATTGTTAATCTGATATATTGTCATAACTAGAGTCAGATTAACACAATGTGACAGGATATTGTTAATCTGATATACTGTCATAACTAGAGTCAGATTAACACAATGTGACAGGATATTGTTAATCTGATATACTGTCATAACTAGGGTCAGATTAACACAATGTGACAGGATATTGTTAATCTGATATATTGTCATAACTAGGGTCAGATTAACACAATGTGACAGGATGCGTGTGGTGCATTTCATGATACAACCTTCAGTTACTGTACTTGTTTTGCATGTCTATACACGGTTTACATTACAATGTAATTGTATTACTAAAGTATTGTAATTCAGATTCATAACAAATGTTGTTGATCTAATATGGAAAAATGCTGATTTTAAATAATAACACAACAACCTGTAATGAGCTAAATATATCTTGCACACAGTTCATCCTGCCAGAACCCAGAACCCAGAACTCACTCCCATCCTCTGAAAGGGCTGTTGTGTGAAGTGAGGATGTGGGGTTTTACGACTGTGACTAAGATCGGACCCACCACAGTCTCAGAAGCACACACGCACACACACGCGCACACACACGCGCACACGCACACGCACACACACACACACACACACACACACACACACACACACACACACACACACACACACACACACACACACACACACACACACACACACGTGAAACTGGGGCCTTCAGCATTAGGAGCAGAATGTGTGTGTGTGGATGATTTGTGAGGCATAGATGAGAGTCACAGTGAAAAATGCCCTTTAAGTTGTTAACAAGAGGAGCCGTGGTCCATGTGTCTGCTGTTAACCATGCAGTCAGACTGTACACCACAGACCTAATGATCTAATGGCTTCCAGCCCATCTGTTCCATGTCCCAGCTATTCACTGCTTAACCCAGATGAGCTCCATGCTGACTTCATGAAGCATGTTGCACAACAACACCGTGATTTATTGTACTCTCTCTCTCGGCAGACGCTTGTCAGAATTAACATCAGATCAGACATGGTAGATCAGACATGGTAGACCTTTAATCACTTTCCTAATGTCTCCTTCACTTCAAAAGTCACCGTGGATCTACTGTACCATGAACGGAGAGAGGAGAGAAAAGGAGAAGAATTCTGTGAGCACTAGTGCCGAGAGAGAAGTAACAGGCTCTGGGACTGTTCTCTCTGTCAGATGAGAGGGAGAAGTAACAGGCTCTGGGACTGTTCTCTCTGTCAGATGAGAGGGAGAAGTAACAGGCTCTGGGACTGTTCTCTCTGTCAGATGAGAGGGAGAAGTAACAGGCTCTGGGACTGTTCTCTCTGTCAGATGAGAGGGAGAAGTAACAGGTTCTGGGACTGTTCTCTCTGTCAGATGAGAGGGAGAAGTAACAGGCTCTGGAACTGTTCTCTCTGTCAGATGAGAGGGAGAAGTAACAGGCTCTGGGACAGGTAACAGGTTCTGGGACTGTTCTCTCTGTCAGATGAGAGGGAGAAGTAACAGGTTCTGGGACTGTTCTCTCTGTCAGATGAGAGGGAGAAGTAACAGGCTCTGGAACTGTTCTCTCTGTCAGATGAGAGGGAGAAGTAACAGGCTCTGGGACTGTTCTCTCTGTCAGATGAGAGGGAGAAGTAACAGGTTCTGGGACTGTTCTCTCTGTCAGATGAGAGGGAGAAGTAACAGGCTCTGGGACTAGGACTGTTCTCTAGGACTGTTCTCTCTCTCTCCTAGTCTGGATGTCTTCCACAGCCCCGGCTGGGATGGGATGGCCCAGCACAGAGCAGCAGCCTGGATGTCTTCCACAGCCCCGGCTGGGATGGGATGGCCCAGCACAGAGCAGCAGCCTGGATGTCTTCCACAGCCCCGACTGGGATGGGATGGCCCAGCACAGCACAGAGCAGCAGCCTGGAAACCACCACCAGATGACGGTACATGGAAACAGCATGTCAGCTTCCTCCAATCCAACCCAGCCTCCCTCCAACCCAGCCAGCCTAGCTAGCCTGTCATGACTGTCCTGACCAGGTCAGGTTACAGGAGACCACAACCCTACAGATTATCTCTCAACCCCAACAGAGGAGGAGAGATCTAGGGGTCTGAAGATGTGGGGGTTTTATGACCCCTCACACCCCTGGTAAATGTTAGGCCACAGACAAATTCCTTTGTCCTGTTACTATGGAGACCCAGCCTCAGAACATTAAACATGAAATAAATGGACTTTGGAACAATGGTTTCCATCAAGCCACAATGGTGGTCATGACGATAGATGGAATATGAAAATGTATGTCATTTTTGTTTTGTTATTAAAGGTTAATAGATGACGTTATTACGAAAACATTGTAACGTGAAGTTTTCCTAGTAAATAGTAAAAGTTTGATGTTTATACATCGTACGTTGTCTGGAAAATGTCCAAATCAAGGGGAATGTTTTGGGGAAGATGAAATGTTAAGTTAGTTGTCTAAAATTGGATTTGAGTGAAATCTAGACCTTGGCCTCATTAACTTGGTATGCCCAGAGAATTGCCCTAAAGACGGTTACGCCCACTTCTGACCCAAGGGTATAAAACCTGTGAGTAAAGAATTAACAGAAAAGACTACGTGACCCAAGCTGCAGCCAAGGTCTAAAAACTCAACGAACCCAGAACGCTAAACAAGTTTGAAGACAAAGAAATTATTTTCTACCCAAGCTAAGGATGAGTAGCTGTGTCTAAGCGGGTGAATTCATGCCGGACCCCCTTTAGCATCCAATCCCAGCGAATCGTGGTATCTAAAGGGTTTCACTCCTATGATGTGAGCTCTGAGCTACAGAGCTGTCGGTCCTCAGAAGACCCCTTCCAGAGCAAAGGGTGAGGGAACAGACTCCTAAGCAAAAAAGGACACTGACATCGGGAGGACGATCAGAGAGGTGTGCCGGAGTAGTGCGTCATCGAGCAGCCCGGACGGTCCACGCAGAGAATCCTCGGAGATCATCCCCACGTAATTACATCATTATATTCTGACCCATAAGAGCGGCAGTTTGGGGCAAGGCTAGGGTTAGAATAGCATAGCTGACAAATTCACCCAAATGTATATATCTCTCGTGTACTTTCTTTTTTCTCTCCCTCTTTGAAATCCCCATTTTGGGTAACATGCGCCATAGTCTCATTGGTGAGACCGGGTCCGTGCAGATTCACGGGCTATATGACGTTCAGAACGAGATTGGTAGCGGTAACTGGTTAATAGCGGCTGTTATAAAATCGATATTCTGATATTCTTTGAGTTAATTTGGGAAATAGAAACTCAATAAAAACCAGTTTTCCCATGGTGCCCCAGGTTAATGAGTTAATAAGGGCTTGATTCAGTTAATAATGCAATTAGAAACTTTAATCAGTCGACACCTAGCACACAGGGAGGTCGGGGCAGATACCCCAGTCGACACCTAGCACACAGGGAGGTCGGAGCAGATACCCCAGTCGACACCTAGCACACAGGGAGGTCGGGGCAGATACCCCAGTCGACACCTAGCACACAGGGAGGTCGGGGCAGATACCCCAGTCGACACCTAGCACACAGGGAGGTCGGGGCAGATACCCCAGTCGACACCTAGCACACAGGGAGGTCGGAGCAGATACCCCAGTCGACACCTAGCACACAGGGAGGTCGGAGCAGATACCCCAGTCGACACCTAGCACACAGGGAGGTCGGAGCAGATACCCCAGTCGACACCTAGCACACAGGGAGGTCGGGGCAGATACCCCAGTCGACACCTAGCACACAGGGAGGTCGGGGCAGGGAGAAGTGGAGGAAGTGGCGCCTGTGTCTGTCTGCAATGATCCAGGGCGTGGGTTCAACCCAGGATCCTGTCCTTTTGATCCTCATAAGTGGTCTCAGAGTTACAGGTCTCCTCTCAGAGCTGTAAGTCTCCTCTCAGAGCAACAGGTCTCCTCTCAGAGCTACAGGTGTTCTCTCAGAGCTGTAAGTCTCCTCTCAGAGATACAGGTGTCCTCTCAGAGCTACAGGTCTCCTCTCAGAGCTACAGGTCTCCTCTCAGAGCTGTAAGTCTCCTCTCAAAGCTGTAAGTCTCCTCTCAGAGCTACAGGTCTCCTCTCAGAGCTACAGGTGTCCTCTCAGAGCTACAGGTGTCCTCTCAGAGATACAGGTGTCCTCTCAGAGATACAGGTGTCCTCTCACAGCTACAGGTGTCCTCTCAGAGCTACAGGTGTTCTCTCAGAGCTGTAAGTCTCCTCTCAGAGATACAGGTGTCCTCTCAGAGCTACAGGTCTCCTCTCAGAGCTACAGGTCTCCTCTCAGAGCTGTAAGTCTCCTCTCAAAGCTGTAAGTCTCCTCTCAGAGCTACAGGTGTCCTCTCAGAGATACAGGTGTCCTCTCAGAGATACAGGTGTCCGCTCACAGCTACAGGTGTCCTCTCAGAGCTACAGGTCTCTTCTCAGAGCTACATGTCTCCTCTCAGAGCTAAAAATCCTTATTTAACCTGTGTCCTCCCCTTCATTTACACTGATTGATGTGGATTTAATGACTGATATCAATAAGGGATCATAGCTTTCACCTGGATTCACATGGTCAGTCTGTGTCATGGAAAGAGAAGGTGTTCTTAATGTTTTGTACACTCAGTGTGTACTGAGTATTAGGCTGTCCCCATGGGAGAACCCTTTGAACAACACCTTTTGGTTCCAGGTAGAACCCATTTGGTTCCATGTAGAAAAAAAGGGTTCTAACTGGCTGGAACTGTCATGGTTGTGTGTAGAGACGGACCAAGGTGCAGCGTGCTCTGAGTTCCACATCTTTCTTTTCTTATGAAACTTACAAAACAAAAAGGAAACAGCAACGAGGTGCACATGCACTAAGTCAAAACAAGAGCCCACAAAAACCCAGTGGGGAAATGGCTGCCTAAATATGATCCCCAATCAGAGACAACGATACACAGCTGCCTCTGATTGGGAACCATACCAGGCCAACATAGACTTAAAACAACCTAGATAACCCACCCTAGTCACACCCTGACCTAACCAACATAGAGAATAAAAGGCTCTCTATGGTCAGGGCATGACAGGAGCCTAAAAGTGTTCTCCTATGGGGACAGCCGCAGAACCCTTTTTTCTAAGGGTGTAGTAACACTTGACATCCATACATTTGTACCAGGCAACAGCAGCAGCCATAGAGCCATGGAGACATGGAGCCATAGAGGCATGGACACATGGAGCCATAGAGACATGGAGCCATAGAGGCATGGAGACATAGAGCCATAGAGCCATAGAGGCATGGAGACATAGAGCCATAGAGACATGGAGCCATAGAGACATGAAGCCATAGAGACATGGAGCCATAGAGACATAGAGACATGGAGCCATAGAGACATGGAGCCATGGAGCCATAGAGACATGGAGCCATAGAGCCATAGAGACATGGAGCCATAGAGACATGGAGACAGAGACATGGAGCCATAGAGCCATAGGGACATGGAGCCATAGAGACATAGAGACATGGAGCCATAGAGACATGGAGCCATAGAGCCATAGAGACATGGAGACAGAGACATGGAGACATGGAGACAAGGAGACATAGAGACATGGAGCCATAGAGACATAGAGACATGGAGCCATAGAGGCATGGAGCCATAGTGCCATAGAGACATGGAGCCATAGAGACATGGAGCCATAGAGACATGGAGCCATAGAGACATGGAGCCATAGAGACATAGAGACATGGAGCCAAGGAGCCATAGAGACATGGAGCCATGGAGCCATAGAGACATGGAGCCATAGAGACATGGAGACATGGAGCCATAGAGACATGAAGCCATAGAGACATGGAGCCATAGAGACATGGAGCCATAGAGCCATGGAGCCATAGAGACATGGAGACATAGAGACATGGAGACATGGAGCCATAGAGACATGGAGCCATAGAGCCATGGAGCCATAGAGACATAGAGACATGGAGCCATAGAGACATGGAGCCATAGAGCCATGGAGCCATAGAGACATAGAGACATGGAGCCATAGAGCCATGGAGCCATAGAGCCATAGAGCCATGGAGCCATAGAGCCATGGAGACATAGAGACATAGAGACATAGAGCCATGGAGCCATTGAGACATAGAGACATGGAGACATAGAGCCATGGTGCCATAGAGCCATAGAGACATGGAGCCATAGAGCCATGGAGCCATTGAGACATAGAGACATGGAGCCATAGAGCCATGGAGCCATAGAGACATGGAGCCATAGAGACATGGAGACATACAGCCATGGAGCCATAGAGCCAGAGACATGGAGCCATAGAGCCATGGAGCCATAGAGCCATGGAGCCATAGAGACATAGAGCCATAGAGCCATGGAGCCATGGAGCCATAGAGACATGGAGCCATGGAGCCATAGAGACATGGAGACAGAGACATGGAGCCATAGAGACATGGAGACAGAGACATGGAGCCATAGAGCCATGGAGCCATAGAGACATAGAGCCAGAGACATGGAGCCATGGAGCCATAGAGCCATAGAGCCATGGAGCCATAGAGACATGGAGCCATAGAGGCATGGAGCCATAGTGCCATAGAGACATGGAGCCATAGAGACATGGAGCCATAGAGTCATGGAGCCATAGAGACATGGAGCCATAGAGACATGGAGCCATAGAGACATGGAGCCATAGAGACATAGAGACATGGAGCCATAGAGACATAGAGACATGGAGCCAAGGAGCCATAGAGACATGGAGCCATGGAGCCATGGAGCCATAGAGACATGGAGCCATAGAGACATGGAGCCATAGAGACATGAAGCCATAGAGACATGGAGCCATAGAGCCATGGAGCCATAGAGACATGGAGACATAGAGACATGGAGCCATAGAGACATGGAGCCATAGAGCCATGGAGCCATAGAGACATAGAGTCATGGAGCCATGGAGCCATGGAGCCATAGAGCCATGGAGCCATAGAGCCATAGAGCCATGGAGACATAGAGACATAGAGCCATAGAGCCATAGAGCCATGGAGCCATTGAGACATAGAGACATGGAGACATAGAGCCATGGTGCCATAGAGCCATAGAGACATGGAGCCATAGAGCCATGGAGCCATAGAGCCATAGAGACATGGAGCCATAGAGACATACAGCCATGGAGACATAGAGCCATGGTGCCATAGAGACATGGAGCCATAGAGCCATGGAGCCATAGAGACATGGAGCCATGGAGCCATAGAGCCATGGAGCCATAGAGACATGGAGCCATAGAGCCATGGAGCCATAGAGCCATAGAGACATGGAGCCATAGAGACATACAGCCATGGAGACATAGAGCCATGGTGCCATAGAGACATGGAGCCATAGAGCCATGGAGCCATAGAGACATGGAGCCATGGAGCCATAGAGCCATAGAGCCATTGAGACATAGAGACATGGAGCCATAGAGCCATGGAGCCATAGAGCCATAGAGACATGGAGCCATAGAGACATACAGCCATGGAGACATAGAGCCATGGTGCCATAGAGACATGGAGCCATAGAGCCATGGAGCCATAGAGACATGGAGCCATGGAGCCATAGAGACATGGAGCCATAGAGACATGGAGACATGGAGCCATAGAGACATGAAGCCATAGAGACATGGAGCCATAGAGACATGGAGCCATAGAGCCATGGAGCCATAGAGACATGGAGACATAGAGACATGGAGACATGGAGCCATAGAGACATGGAGCCATAGAGCCATGGAGCCATAGAGACATAGAGACATGGAGCCATAGAGACATGGAGCCATAGAGCCATGGAGCCATAGAGACATAGAGACATGGAGCCATAGAGCCATGGAGCCATAGAGCCATAGAGCCATGGAGCCATAGAGCCATGGAGACATAGAGACATAGAGACATAGAGCCCAGCCATTGAGACATAGAGACATGGAGACATAGAGCCATGGCCATAGAGCCATAGAGACATGGAGCCATAGAGCCATGGAGCCATTGAGACATAGAGACATGGAGCCATAGAGCCATGGAGCCATAGAGACATGGAGCCATAGAGACATGGAGACATACAGCCATGGAGCCATAGAGCCAGAGACATGGAGCCATAGAGCCATGGAGCCATAGAGCCATGGAGCCATAGAGACATAGAGCCATAGAGCCATGGAGCCATGGAGCCATAGAGACATGGAGCCATGGAGCCATAGAGACATGGAGACAGAGACATGGAGCCATAGAGACATGGAGACAGAGACATGGAGCCATAGAGCCATGGAGCCATAGAGACATAGAGCCAGAGACATGGAGCCATGGAGCCATAGAGCCATAGAGCCATGGAGCCATAGAGACATGGAGCCATAGAGGCATGGAGCCATAGTGCCATAGAGACATGGAGCCATAGAGACATGGAGCCATAGAGTCATGGAGCCATAGAGACATGGAGCCATAGAGACATGGAGCCATAGAGACATGGAGCCATAGAGAGCCATGGAGCCATAGAGACATAGAGACATGGAGCCAAGGAGCCATAGAGACATGGAGCCATGGAGCCATGGAGCCATAGAGACATGGAGCCATAGAGACATGGAGCCATAGAGACATGAAGCCATAGAGACATGGAGCCATAGAGCCATGGAGCCATAGAGACATGGAGACATAGAGACATCAAAGCCATAGAGACATGGAGCCATAGAGCCATGGAGCCATAGAGACATAGAGTCATGGAGCCATGGAGCCATGGAGCCATAGAGCCATGGAGCCATAGACATGTTTGTTTAGAGTAGAGCCATGGAGCCATTGAGACATTTCCATGGAGCCATAGAGCCATGGTGCCATAGAGCCATAGAGACATGGAGCCATAGAGCCATTGAGACATAGAGACATTAGAGCCATGGAGCCATAGAGACATACAGCCATTAGAGCCATTGTTAGAGACATGGAGCCATAGAGCCATGGAGCCATTGAGACATAGAGACATGGAGCCATAGAGCCATGGTTCAGTGTTTTTGTTATGGAGCCATAGAAATGGAGCCATAGAGCCATAGAGACATGGCCATAGAGCCATAGAGCCATGGAGCCATGGAGCCATGGAGCCATAGAGACATGGAGACATGGAGCCATAGAGCCATAGAGACATAGAGACATGGAGCCATAGAGCCATGGAGCCATAGAGCCATAAAGACAGACATGGAGACATGGAGCCATAGAGCCATGGAGGAGCCATAGACATAGAGAGACATGGAGCCATAGCCTAGACATGGAGACATGGAGACATAGAGACATGGAGCCATAGAGACATGGAGCCCCAATAAAGCCAAAGAGACATAATAGAGCCATAGAGACATGGAGCCATAGAGACATGGAGCCAAACTACATTAACTATTCATAGAGTCAGAGACATGGAGCCATAGACATGGAGCCATGGAGCCATGGAGACATGGAGACATGAAGCCATCTAGAGACATGGAGTCCAGAGACATGGAGCCATAGAGCCATGGAGCCATCTCCCAGCCATGGAGCCATAGAGCCATGGAGCCATAGAGACATTGTCACGTTCTGACCTTTATTTCTTTGTTTTGTCGTTATTTAGTATGGTCCGTGAGTTGGGGTCCTATGGTTTTTTTTCTATGATTTTGGGATTTCTCTCCCTCCAGTATGGTTCTCAATCAGAGGCAGGTGTCGTTAGTTGTCTCTGATTGAGAATCATCTTAGGTAGCCTGGGTTTCACTGTTTGTTTGTGGGTGTTTGTTTCCATGTCTGTCTTTTTCACCTCCGTTACTGTTTCGGTTTTGTCATTTCACGTATTTGTTTATTGTTTTTGTATTTCATAGTGTTCAGTGTTTTTGTTATTAAAAACGATATGGACCCTACCACTCGTTTTGGTCCGATCCTGCTTCACCTCCTCTTCAGACGAAGAGGAGGAAAACCCTTATAGACATGGAGACATGGAGATATAGCTCTCTCTGCTGAAGCACCCCCAATAAATCAAAAAATCGACAAAATAATTCTCAGCATTCCCAACCCCTACTTAACTATTCATAGAGTCAGAGATAAAGCTATTACATCTGTCTGGCAGCTAGGTAGGGACTGAGCTCTGAGCAAAGGACATGTCTCTTCACTCTCTCTCTCTCCCTCCACTCTCTCTCACTCTCCCCTTCCTTCCTCTCTCTCTCTCTCCTCTCTCTCTCTCTCTCTCCTTCCTTCTCTCTCTCCCTCCACTCTCTCTCAATCTCTCCTTCCTTCCTCTCTCTCTCTCCCTCCACTCTCTCCTTCCTCTCTCTCCCTCTCTCCCTCTCTCTCTCTCTCCCTCCACTCTCTCTCGCTCTCTCCCTCTGCTCTTTTCTCTCTCTCACTCTCCTTCCTCTCTCTCTCTCTCTCCCTCTGCTCTCTCCTCTCTCTCTCCTTCCTATCTGTCTCTCCTCTCCCTCTGCTCTCTCCTCTCTCTCTCCCTCTGCTCTCTCCTCTCTCTCTCTCCTATCTGTCTCTCTCTCCCTCTCTCTCTCTCTCTCTCTCTCTCCTTCCTATCTGTCTCTCTCTCCCTCTGCTCTCTCCTCTCTCACTCTCTCCTTCCTATCTGTCTCTCTCTCCCTCTGCTCTCTCCTCTCTCTCTCTCCTTCCTATCTGTCTCTCTCTCCCTCTGCTCTCTCCTCTCTCTCTCTCTCCTTCCTATCTGTCTCTCTCTCCCTCTGCTCTCTCCTCTCTCTCTCCTTCCTATCTGTCTCTCTCTCCCTCTGCTCTCTCCTCTCTCTCTCTCTCCTTCCTATCTGTCTCTCTCTCCCTCTGCTCTCTCCTCTCTCTCTCCTTCCTATCTGTCTCTCTCTCCCTCTGCTCTCTCCTCTCTCACTCTCTCCTTCCTATCTGTCTCTCTCTCCCTCTGCTCTCTCTCTCTCTCTCTCCTTCCTCTCTGTCTACAGGAGTCTGAGCCTCCATAAAACCAATCATGCTGTACAGATGCAGACATCCAGCCTGTCAGCCAGCTATATAACAGCAGCAGTATGGCAGGAATGTCTTTGATTCCGGCTTTATGAAGAAGGCCTTTGATGATTTCTGCTAACATGTTGAGGACTTTTAAAAGTCAGGAGTTTTAATCAAAACAATGGGTTTTTCCTGACACTTTGCACACTGCAATTGCAGGTACATTAATGCCTTTGTTTGATCAGTTTATGCACACTGTATATTTATAATATTTATGGGGCACTGAACTGTTCCCCTAAAAATTGTGTAGGATGGGAAATTGAGATTCCTTGTGATTCCCTGGGACATGAGCTTCTAAATTAGTTTTCTCCATCTCCCTCCCTCCCCCTCTCTCCTCCTCTCCCTCTCTCTCTCTCTCTCTCTCTCTCTCTCTCTCTCTCTCTCTCTCTCTCTCTCTCTCTCTCTCTCTCTCTCTCTCTCTCTCTCTCTCTCTCTCTCTCTCTCTCTCTCTCTCTCTCTCTCTCTCTCTCTCTCTCTCTCTCTCTCTCTCTCCTCTCCTCTCTCTCTCCTCAGTGTGATAACATCTTTAAAAACCTATGCCATTCATCATGAAAATATTCATTTCAGATGCTGTCAGAAATCACTAGTCGCCAGTCCCATGCCATGTGAGTGATGGACTCGCCCATCCTCCCATCATTCCCTCCCCTAACCCAACCCTCTATTACAAAGTCCTTTTACAGATGTTTTCTCAGTTTAGACCCTCCACATTCTTATATAAATCAGATCTGGCTCCACGACCAAAACTGATGATCTCAATACCACTTTATTTATGGTTTAAATAATAGCAGGATATTTCTGTGTTTTCAACTTCAGGTCAGAAAGGTTTTCACAAAGATTATTGAGAATACAATTCATGGAGCAGACTGTGAGTGACCTTTGTGAAAAGACCTCATAAAGACCGATATAATAAGATATATACAAGCCATCTAGAACCCAGACACTATTTCTAGAATGAACTTATTTAATATCCCAGTTCCACTCTGCTGACCATCTGTTAGAGAAACATAGTGAATCAAGAATGAAGGTAAAAACCCTTGTATTCATCTAACAACCTACAGTACATACAGTAGTCCTGTCAGTCGGCTGTTCCTCCCTAAATAACATGGTAGCATGACTAACAAAGAGCTTGGAGAGGTAGTCCACACTGAGTGACTCATCATGAGGTCAATGAGCATGACGTTATAGTTACTGTACACACTGTCTGTATTAACCCTACACTGTCTGTATTAACCCTACACTGTCTGTATTAACCCTACACTGTCTGTATTAACCCCACACTGTCTGTATTAACCCTACACTGTCTGTATTAACCCTACACTGTCTGTATTAACACTGTCTATTAACCCCACACTGTCTGTATTAACCTGTATTAACACTGTCTGTATTAACCCTACACTGTCTGTATTAACCCTACACTGTCTGTATTAACCCTACACTGTCTGTATTAACCCCACACTGTCTGTATTAACCCTACACTGTCTGTATTAACCCTACACTGTCTGTATTAACCCTACACTGTCTGTATTAAGGCACGAAGGGGTGTGGTGTATTGGCCAAAGGGCTGTTCTTATGCACGATGCGAATATACCATATACCACAAACCCCCAAAGTACCTCATTGCTATTATAAACTGGTCACCAACATAAGTAGAACAGTAAACAAGTATTTCTGCGTCATACCAGCAGTATATTGTCTGATGTACACACAGCTGAATGGCTGTTTTAGCCAATCAGCATCCAGGACCCAAACTACCAGGTTTATAATACCTCTTATCCTCATCCTTATACAAGGGGCTGAATATAGAATTTAAAGGTAATTAATGTCATTTTACAAAGAGGTGTATGTAACACGTGTACTGAAGTGTATTGACTACTGGAGGTTGAACAGGTCAATGACTTGTCTCTGTTTCAGATTCTCTGATGAAATGCTCCCCTCCTTCCTCTGCACTGTAAACATTCTGCGTAGAGGTTCTAATAGTTATTTATGCAATCCCATATCCACTGCGTTGTGTTCTCACCCCATATCCACTGCGTTGTGTTCTCACCCCATATCCACTGTGTTGTGTTCTCATCCCATATCCACTGTGTTGTGTTCTGACCCCATATCCACTGTGTTGTGCTCTGACCCCATATCCACTGTGTTGTGTTCTGACCCCATATCCACTCTGACCCCATATCCACTGTGTTGTGCTCTGACCCCATATCCACTGTGTTGTGTTCTGACTCCATATCCACTGTGTTGTGTTCTGATCCCATATCCACTGTGTTGTGTTCTCATCCCATATCCACTGTGTTGTGTTCTGACCCTATATCCACTGTGTTGTGTACTGACCCCATATCCACTGTGTTGTGTTCTGAACCCATATCCACTGTGTTGTGTTCTGAACCCATATCCACTGTGTTGTGTTCTGAACCCATATCCACTGTGTTGTGTTCTCATTCCATATCCACTGTGTTGTGTTCTGACCCTATATCCACTGTGTTGTGTACTGACCCCATATCCACTGTGTTGTGTTCTGAACCCATATCCACTGTGTTGTGTTCTGAACCCATATCCACTGTGTTGTGTTCTGACCCCATATCCACTGTGTTGTGTTCTGACCCCATATCCACTGTGTTGTGTTCTGACCCTATATCCACTGTGTTGTGTACTGACCCCATATCCACTGTGTTGTGTTCTGAACCCATATCCACTGTGTTGTGTTCTGGTCCTGGTAATGTACCTGTTGTTTTACCATGCGCTCTCCCTATGCTGGAGCTTCTGCTGCCTCTGGCTGTGAATCCCTAGCAGTGGGAGTCACATTCTTGTCTGACCACATTTACAGTGAGGACTGGCCACATTTACAGTGAGGACTGGCCACATTTACAGTGAGGTCTGGCCACATTTACAGTGAAGTCTGACCACATTTACAGTGAGGACTGGCCACATTTACAGTGAGGTCTGGCCACATTTACAGTGAGGACTGGCCACATTTACAGTGAGACTGGCCACATTTACAGTGAGATCTGGCCAAATTTACAGTGAGATCTGGCCACATTTACAGTGGTGAGGACTGGCCACATTTACAGTGAGGACTGGCCACATTTACAGTGGTGAGGACTGGCCACATTTACAGTGAGGACTGGCCACATTTACAGTGAGGACTGGCCACATTTACAGTGAGGACTGGCCACATTTACAGTGAGATTTGGCCACATTTACAGTGAGGACTGGCCACATTTACAGTGAGGACTGGCCACATTTACAGTGAGATTTGGCCACATTTACAGTGAGGACTGGCCACATTTACAGTGAGATTTGGCCACGTTTACAGTGAGGACTGGCCACATTTACAGTGAGGACTGGCCACATTTACAGTGAGGACTGGCCACATTTACAGTGAGGACTGGCCACATTTACAGTGAGGACTGGCCACATTTACAGTGGTGAGGACTGGCCACATTTACAGTGAGGACTGGCCACATTTACAGTGAGATTTGGCCACATTTACAGTGAGATCTGGCCACATTTACAGTGAGGTCTGTTTCCTGTTTCCTTGTCTTGGTGATGAAGTCAAACAGAAGGGTTTGTTTCAGGAGAAGACAAGTTAAACACAGACCTTTTTCCTCGTCTTGGAGTCCCTGCTTGCGTCACTCTGATGCTCTGACTCCATTTAAATGCATCACTCTGACTCCCTTTAAATGCATCACTCTGACTCCGGGTCAGGTCCATTTGAAGCATCACTCTGACTCCGGGTCAGGTCCATTTGAATCATCACTCTGACTCCAGGTCAGGTCCATTTGAATCATCACTCTGACTCCAGGTCAGGTCCATTTGAATCATCACTCTGACTCCGGGTCAGGTCCATTTGAAGCATCACTCTGACTCCAGGACAGGTCCAGTTGAATCATCACTCTGACTCCAGGTCCATTTAAATCATCACTCTGACTCGGGTCAGGTCCATTTAAAGCATCACTCTGACTCGGGTCAGGTCCATTTAAAGCAGCACTTAAATGGAGATTGCTTTCTTTGCTCTGCAAACAGTGGACTGGAGTCCTGTGTGCTGCATGACCCCTTATACCAGTAGTCATGTTTGTAAGATGCCTCTCAGCACACACTGGACTGTGCAGAAACTGTCTGAAAACCTTTCTAGTTATTATGAGTTGTTTGGAAGAAGACAAAATAATGCATTTTACACTCAATTATGCCTAAATCACCATGACAACATGTTTTCAGACCACATCACAGGCATGATTTATAATATGACTATACAGTATTACTGCCACATCGATGAATAAGACAATTAGGAAATTCTGAAACTTAGTACAGATTTTAGTTCATTTACATTTTGGGGGTTAAAATGCCAATTATCTTTAATCAACTGCTAATTTAAAATCAGTCCAGTGCATCGATGTAAGAAAACAGGGTCAAACAAACGTAAATGAATCTTCACCCAGCCTAAGTAAATGGATAAAATAGTCTCCATCCATTATTTACCGCCTCTGGTTTCCCCCCAAACACACTGCTGCTACCCTGGGTAAGGGCCCTAACATACCTCTGATTAAGGGCCCTAACATACCTCTGGGTAAGGGCCCTAACATACCTCTGGGTAAGGGCCCTAACATACCTCTGGGTAAGGGCCCTAACATACCTCTGGGTAAGGGCCCTAACATACCTCTGGGTAAGGGCCCTAACATACCTCTGGGTAAGGGCCCTAATATACCTCTCCAAGGACCCTAACATACCTCTGGGTAAGGGCCCTAACACCTCTGGGTAAGGGCCCTAACATACCTGGGTAAGGGCCCTAACATACCTCTGGGTAAGGGCCCTAACATACCTCTGGGTAGGGCCCTAACATACCTCTGGGTAAGGGCCCTAACATACCTCTGGGTAAGGGCCCTAACATACCTCTGGGTAAGGGCCCTAACATACCTCTGGGTAAGGGCCCTAACATACCTCTGGGTAAGGGCCCTAACATACCTCTGGGTAAGGGCCCTAACATACCTCTGGGTAAGGGCCCTAACATAACATACCTCTGGGTAAGGGCCCTAACATACCTCTGGGTAAGGGCCCTAACATACCTCTGGGTAAGGGCCTTAAAATACCTCTGGGTAAGGGCCCTAACATACCTCTGGGTAAGGGCCCTAACATACCTCTGGGTAAGGGCCCTAACATACCTCTGGGTAAGGGCCCTAACATACCTCTGGGTAAGGGCCCTAACATACCTCTGGGTAAGGGCCCTAACATACCTCTGGGTAAGGGCCCTAACATACCTCTGGGTAAGGGCCCCTGGATGGGTAAGGGCCCTAACATACCTCTGGGTAAGGGCCCTAACATACCTCTGGGTAAGGGCCCTAACATACCTCTGGGTAAGGGCCCTAACATACCTCTGGGTAACGGCCCTAACATACCTCTGGGTAAGGGCCCTAACATACCTCTGGGTAAGGGCCCTAACATACCTCTGGGTAAGGGCCCTAACAAGGCTCCACGCTCCCGTAACACAGGGGCGATCTGGGACCAGAAATTGGCCCTGGCATTTCTAAAGCCTATTTTCTCCCTTGAGGACCCATTACTAGCCAGATAATGAGAACCCGCTGGGCTAAAAATGGACCAGCCCAGCTGGCATTTGCCCGAAATGCCAAATGGCCAGTCCTCTCCTGCCGCAACCCCACTTGGTCCCAATTCCTTTCAACATTCACAGCAGGCGAAAGCATCATATTTCAGTCATATTTCTTCCCCTTTCTTTGGATTGATGCTCTGAACAGAGCTTGGTAATGGAGCTATCTGTCAGAGGTTTCCACACGATCACACACAGAATGCTTCACACACAAACAAGTCTAAACTATCACTCAGAGGCAGAAGGCTTCCCTGCCTACCACTGTCTGGCCCAGAGGAAGCAATCCATCACCAGCATGCAGCTCCACCACTGACTGTCTGGAGATATTATACAGTCCTCCTCCACCACACCTCTATACAGGGACAGACTGTCTGGAGATATTATACAGTCCTCCTCCACCACACCTCTATACAGGGACAGACTGTCTGGAGATATTCTACAGTCCTCCTCCACCACACCTCTATACAGGGACAGACTGTCTGGAGATATTATACAGTCCTCCTCCACCACACCTCTATACAGGGACAGACTGTCTGGAGATATTATACAGTCCTCCTCCACCACACCTCTATACAGGGACAGACTGTCTGGAGATATTATACAGTCCTCCTCCACCACACCTCTATACAGGGACAGACTGTCTGGAGATATTATACAGTCCTCCTCCACCACACCTCTATACAGGGACAGACTGTCTGGAGATATTATACAGTCCTCCTCCACCACACCTCTATACAGGGACAGACTGTCTGGAGATATTATACAGTCCTCCACCACCTCCATACCTCTATACAGGGACAGACTGTCTGGAGATATTATACAGTCCTCCTCCACCACACCTCTATACAGGGACAGACTGTCTGGAGATATTATACAGTCCTCCTCCACCACACCTCTATACAGGGACAGACTGTCTGGAGATATTATACAGTCCTCCTCCACCACACCTCTATACAGGGACAGACTGTCTGGAGATATTATAAAGTCCTCCTCCACCACACCTCTATACAGGGACAGACTGTCTGGAGATATTATACAGTCCTCCTCCACCACACCTCTATACAGGGACAGACTGTCTGGAGATATTATACAGTCCTCCTCCACCACACCTCCATACAGGGACAGACTGTCTGGAGATATTATACAGTCCTCCTCCACCACACCTCTATACAGGGACAGACTGTCTGGAGATATTATACAGTCCTCCTCCACCACCACACCTCTATACAGGGACAGACTGTCTGGAGATATTATACAGTCCTCCTCCACCACCACACCTCTATACAGGGACAGACTGTCTGGAGATATTATACAGTCCTCCTCCACCACCACACCTCTATACAGGGACAGACTGTCTGGAGATATTATACAGTCCTCCTCCACCACCACACCTCTATACAGGGACAGACTGTCTGGAGATATTATACAGTCCTCCTCCACCACCACACCTCTATACAGGGACAGACTGTCTGGAGATATTATACAGTCCTCCTCCACCACCACACCTCTATACAGGGACAGACTGTCTGGAGATATTATACAGTCCTCCTCCACCACACCTCTATACAGGGACAGACTGTCTGGAGATATTATACAGTCCTCCTCCACCACCACACCTCTATACAGGGACAGACTGTCTGGAGATATTATACAGTCCTCCTCCACCACCACACCTCTATACAGGGACAGACTGTCTGGAGATATTATACAGTCCTCCTCCACCACACCTCCATACAGGGACAGACTGTCTGGAGATATTATACAGTCCTCCTCCACCACACCTCTATACAGGGACAGACTGTCTGGAGATATTATACAGTCCTCCTCCTCCACACCTCTATACAGGGACAGACTGTCTGGAGATATTATACAGTCCTCCTCCACCACACCTCTATACAGGGACAGACTGTCTGGAGATATTATACAGTCCTCCTCCTCCACACCTCTATACAGGGACAGACTGTCTGGAGATATTATACAGTCCTCCTCCACCACACCTCTATACAGGGACAGACTGTCTGGAGATATTATACAGTCCTCCTCCACCACACCTCTATACAGGGACAGACTGTCTGGAGATATTATACAGTCCTCTTCCTCCACACACCTCTATACAGGGACAGACTGTCTGGAGATATTCTACAGTCCTCCTCCTCCACACCTCTATACAGGGACAGACTGTCTGGAGATATTATACAGTCCTCCTCCTCCACACCTCTATACAGGGACAGACTGTCTGGAGATATTCTACAGTCCTCCTCCTCCACACCTCTATACAGGGACAGACTGTCTGGAGATATTATACAGTCCTCCTCCACCACACCTCTATACAGGGACAGACTGTCTGGAGATATTATACAGTCCTCCTCCACCACACCTCTATACAGGGACAGACTGTCTGGAGATATTATACAGTCCTCCTCCACCACACCTCTATACAGGGACAGACTGTCTGGAGATATTATACAGTCCTCCTCCTCCACACCTCTATACAGGGACAGACTGTCTGGAGATATTATACAGTCCTCCACCACCACCAGGATCAGACAAGAATCAATACTGAACAAGGACCAAAACCAGGACAGAACCAGACCAGAGACAGACCAAAACTGGGGACAAAACCAGGGGAATGACAGTACAGGCACCATCATATGCTGCCAGTGTGCACATGGCCGGCTCATCAAAGACTCTACAGCTCTGCACAGACTGTCTGGGCACCAGACCATGATAACTCACAGCAATGTGCCATGAGACTCTACTGCTCTGCATGGGCACCAGACCATGATAACTCACAGCAATGTGGAGCCATCAAGACTCTACTGCTCTACAGGGCACCAGACCATGTCTCACAGCAATGTGCCATCAAGACTCTACTGCTCTCATGGGCACCACACCATGATAACTCACAGCAATGTACCATCAAGACTCTACTGCTCTGCATGGGCACCAGACCTAACTCACAGCAATGTGCCATCAAGACTCTACTGCTCCATGGGCACCAGACCATGATAACTCACAGCAATGTGCCAGAGACTCTACTGCTCCATGGGCTGGGGACCATGATAACTCACAGCAATGTGCCATGAGACTCTACTGCTCTGCATGGGCACCAGACCATGATAACTCACAGCAATGTGCCATCAAGACTCTACTGCTCTGCATGGGCACCAGACCATGATAACTCACAGCAATGTGCCATCAAGACTCTACTGCTCTGCATGGGCACCAGACCATGATAACTCACAGCAATGTGCCATCAAGACTCTACTGCTCTGCATGGGCACCAGACCATGATAACTCACAGCAATGTGCCATGAGACTCTACTGCTCTGCATGGGCTCAGACCATGATCTACAGCAATCTGCATGCAAGACTCTACTGCTCTGCATGGGCACCAGACCATGATAACTCACAGCAATGTGCCATCAAGACTCTACTGCTCTGCATGGGCACCAGACCATGATAACTCACAGCAATGTGCCATGAGACTCTACTGCTCTGCATGGGCACCAGACCATGAAACCCCACCTCTTTAAGGAATACCTAGGATAGGATAAGTAATCCCTCTCACCCCCCCCACTTTAAGATTTAGATTACATGTATTTATTGTGATGGTGTAGGCTATATTACATGTATTTATTGTGATGGTGTAGGCTATATTACATGGATTTATTGTGATGGTGTAGGCTATATTACATGGATTTATTGTGATGGTGTAGGCTATATTACATGTATTTATTGTGATGGTGTAGCTATATTACATGGATTTATAGGCTATATTACATGGATTTATTGTGATAGGCTATATTACATGGATTTATTGTGATGGTGTAGGCTATATTACATGGATTTATTGTGATGGTGTAGGCTATATTACATGGATTTATTGTGATGGTGTAGGCTATATTACATGGATTTATTGTGATGGTGTAGGCTATATTACATGGATTTATTGTGATGATGGTGTAGGCTATATTACATGGATTTATTGTGATGGTGTAGGCTATATTACATGGATTTATTGTGATGGTGTAGGCTATATTACATGGATTTATTGTGATGGTGTAGGCTATAGCTTGTCTTCTTAATTAAGGGACGGGTTCAATTGGAAATGTATTAAAATCACCACTAGCAACATGTTTAAAGAACAGTTGCCAAAAAGTAATTAAACTGCTGTGTAAGGGAAAAACATTGTATCAAGAACAAAGCTTGGTGTTTCTAGACTTTAGCCTGGCTGGCTAGCCTGCCCATTAAATCATAATTGGGTGAACCCCTGTGTGGAAGAAGATGCCATTTGTGTATGAAAGCAAATCATAGTTGATCTTATATGACAGGGGTAGGCAACTAGATTCAGCAGCGGGACCATTTCTGTCGGAGCGGATGGTCGGAACATAATTAAAATCATTTGCACACTGCTAATTGACTACAACTAAGCCCAAAAAGAGGTTGTACATGGAAATAATAAACATTTTGTCCGCCTTGTGTTGACCCGTTCCATAACGTGCTCTGATACCAGATGGCCACAAAATGAAAACAAGCATGAAAGAAATGTCAAAAGGGACAGAGATCCGGCCTGTTGCATGAGAGGAGAACCACACAAAATCACGAGGTTGGGATGGGAGATATTGGCCTTGATGACATAGTTAATCATGAGGTTGGGATGGGAGATATTGGCCTTGATGACATAGTTAATCATGAGGTTGGGATGGGAGATATTGGCCTTGATGACATAGTTAATCATGAGGTTGGGATGGGAGATATTGGCCTTGATGACATAGTTAATCATGAGGTTGGGATGGGAGATATTGGCCTTGGGATGAGGGGAGATATTGGCCTTGATGACATAGTTAATCATGAGGTTGGGATTAATGGCCTTGATGACATAGTTAATCATGAGGTTGGGAGTGGGAGAGTTAATTGGCCTTGGGATGCCTTGATGACATGGTTAATCATGAGGTGATGACATAGGGAATGGGATATATTGGCCTTGATGACATAGTTAATCATGAGGTTGGGGTGGGATATATTGGCCTTGATGACATAGTTAATCATGAGGTTGGGATGGGATATATTGGCCTTGATGACGTGGTTACTCATGAGGTTGGGATGGGAGATATTGGCCTTGATGACATAGTTAATCATGAGGTTGGGATGGGAGATATTGGCCTTGATGACATAGTTAATCATGAGGTTGGGATGGGTGATATAGGCCTTGATGACATAGTTAATCATGAGGTTGGGATGGGATATATTGGCCTTGATGACATAGTTAATCATGAGGTTGGGGTGGGAGATATTGGCCTTGATGACATAGTTAATCATGAGGTTGGGATGGGAGATATTGGCCTTGATGACATGTTAATCATGAGTTAATGACATAGTTAATCATGAGGTTGGGATGGGATATATTGGCCTTGATGACATAGTTAATCATGAGGTTGGGGTGGGAGATATTGGCCTTGATGACATAGTTAATCATGAGGTTGGAATGGGATATATTGGCCTTGATGACATAGTTAATCATGAGGTTGGGATGGGATATATTGGCCTTGATGACATAGTTAATCATGAGGTTGGGATGGGAGATATTGGCCTTGATGACATAGTTAATCATGAGGTTGGGATGGGAGATATTCATGATGACATAGTTAATCATGAGGGGGTGGGAGATATTGGCCTTGATGACATAGTTAATCATGAGGTTGGGGTGGGAGATATTGGCCTTGATGACATAGTTAATCATGAGGTTGGGGTGGGAGATATTGGCCTTGATGACATAGTTAATCATGAGGTTGGGGTGGGAGATGATTGGCCTTGATGACATAGTTAATCATGAGGTTGTTGGGTGGGAGATATTGGCCTTGATGACATAGTTAATCATGAGGTTGGGATGGGAGATATTGGCCTTGATGACATAGTTAATCATGAGGTTGGGATGAGGTGATGACATAGTTAATCATGAGGTTGGGATGGGATATATTGGCCTGATGATGTTAATCATGAGGTTGGGGTGGGATATAGTTAAGTTAATCATGAGGTTGGGATGGGATATATTGGCCTTGATGACATAGTTAATCATGAGGTTGGGATGGGATATATTGGCCTTGATGACATAGTTAATCATGAGGTTGGGATGGGATATATTGGCCTTGATGACATAGTTAATCATGAGGTTGGGATGGGATATATTGGCCATGATGACATACTGTACAGTGCATTCGGAAAGTATTCAGACCCCTTGACTTTTTCCACATTTTGCTACATTACAGGTTTATAAAATTTATGAAATACAACATTTTCATCATCAATCTACACACAACAACCCATAATGACACTGCAAAAACAGGTTTTTAGAAATGTTCTCACATTTCTATATAAAAAAATATACATATTTGATTTACATAAGTATTCAGACCCTTTGCTATGAGACTTGAAATTGAGCTCAGGTTCATCCTGTTTCCACTGATCATCCTTGAGATGTTTTTACAACTTGACTGGAGTCCACCTGTGGTAAATTCAATTGATTGGACATGATTTGGAAAGTCACACACCTGTCTATATAAGGTCCCACAGTTGGCAGTGCATGTCAGAGAAGAAAACAAGCCTTGAGGTCGAAGGAATTATCCGTAGAGCTCCGAGACAGGATTGTGTCGAGGCACAGATCTGGGGAAGGGTACCAAAACATTTCTGCAGCATTGAATGTCCCCAAGAACACAGTGGCCTCCATCTAGAGCTGGTCTCCCGGCCAAATGGAGCAATTGGGGGAGAAAGGCCTTGGTCAGGGAGGTGACCAAAAAAAATGGTCACCCTGAAAGTGCTCCTGAGTTCCTCTGTGGAGATGAGAGAACCTTCCAGAAGGACAAGCATCTCTGTAGAGTGGCCTCTCCTCAGTAAAAGGCACATCGCAGCCCGCTTGGAGTTTGCCAAAAGGCACCTAAAGGACTCTCAGACCATGAGAAACAAGATTGAACACTTTGGCCTGAATGCCAAGTGTCATGTCTGGAGGAAACCTGGCACCATTCCTACTGTGAAGCATGGTGGTGGCAGCATCATGCTGTGGGGATGCTTTTCAGCGGCAGGGACTGGGAGACTAGTCAGGAACCAAGGAAAGATGAACGGAGCAAAGTACAGAGAGATCATTTATGAAAACCTGCTCAGACTGGGGCAAAAGTTCACCTTCCAACAGGACAACGACCCTAAGCAAACAGACAAGACAACGCAGGAGTTGCTTCGGGAAAAGTCTCTGAATGTGTGTGCCAAGCTTGTAGTGTCATACCCAAAAAGGCTATAATCGCTGCCAAAGGTGTTTCAACAAAGTACTGAGTAAAGGGTCTGAATACTTATTTAAATGGGTATTTCTACAAACTAGTTTTTGCTTTGTCATTATGGGGTATTGTGTGTAGATTGACGATAGAAAAAAAAATTATGAATCAATTTTAGAATAAGGCTGTAACGTAACAAAATTTGGAAAAAGTCAAGGGGTCTGAATACTTTCCGAATGCACTGTGCATAGTTATGATATTGGGACGAAATACAAATAAGGTGAATGCACCAATTTGTAAGTCGCTCTGGATAAGAGCGTCTGCTAAATGACTTAAATGAAAAAAAAAAGATAAATGAAAGATATTAGCCTTGATGACATACAGTACGAGTCTCACCCCCCCCCCTTTAAGATTTAGATGCACTATTGTAAAGTGACTGTTCCACTGGATGTCATAAGGTGAATGCACCAATTTGTAAGTCGCTCTGGATAAGAGCGTCTGCTAAATGACTTAAATGTAAAAGTTTGGACACACCTACTCATTCAAGTATTTTTACTATGTTCTACATTGTAGAATAATAGTGAAGACATCAACACTATGAAAAAACACATATGAAATCATGTAGTAACCAAAAAAAGTGTAAAACAAATCAACAATATATTTTATATTCTTTAAAGTAGCCACCCTTTCCTTGATGACAGCTTGGCACATTCTTGGCATTCTCTCAACCAGCTTCACCTGGAATGCTTGTCCAACAGTCTTGAAGGAGTTCCCACATATGCTGAGCACTTGTTGGCTGCTTTTCCTTCACTCTGCGGTCCCATTCATCCCAAACTAATTAAACTCCATTGAGATCGGGTGATTGTGGAGGCCAAGGTCATCTGATGCAGCACTCCATCACTCTCCTTCTTGTTCAAATAGCCCTTACACAGCCTGGAGATGTGTTGGGCTATTGTCCTACTGAAAAATAAATGATAGTCCCAATAAGTGAAAACCAGATGGGATGGCGTATCGCTGCAGAATGCTGAGGTAGCCATGCTGGTTAAGTGTGCTATGAATTCTAAATACATCACTGACAGTGTCACCAGCGAAAGCACCCCCATCTGTCACACCTCCCCACTTCACAGTGGGAACCACACATGTGGAGATCATCCGTTCACCTACTCTGCATCTCAGAAAGACACGGTGGTTGGAGCCAAAAATCTCAAATTTGGACTCATCTGACCAAACGACAGATTTCCAAGGTCTAATGTCCATTGCTCATATTTCTTGGCCCAAGCAAGTCTCTTCTTATTGGTGTCCTTTAGTAGTGGTTTCTTTGCAGCAATTCGACCATGAAGGCCTGATTCACGCAGTCTCCTCTGAACAGTTGATGTTGAGATGTGTTTCTTACTTGAAGTCTGTGAAGCATTTATTTGGGCTGCAATCTGAGGTGCAGTTACTGTAACTAATGACCTTAACCTCTACAGTAGGGGGAACTCTGGGTCTTCCTTTCCTGTGGCGGTCCTCATGAGAGCCAGTTTCATCATAGTGCTTGATGGTTTTTGCAGCTGAACTTTCAAAGTTCTTACATTTTCCAGATTGACTGATCTTCATGTCTTAAAGTAATGATGCACTGTCGTTCCTATTTGCTTATTTGAGCTGTTCTTGCCATAATATGGACTTGGTATTTTACCAAATAGGGCTATCTTCTGTATACCACCACTACCATGTCACAGCACAATTGACTGGCTCAAACACATTACGAAGGACAGAAATTCCACAAATGAACTTTTAACAAGGCACACCTGTTAATTGAAATGCATTCTAGACGATTACCTCATGAAGCTGGTTGAGAGAATGCCAAGAGTGTGCAAAGTTGTCGTCAAGGTAATAAACATTAAAAAACATGTTTTATTTCACCTTTATTTAACCAGGTAGACTATTTGAGAACAAGTTCTCATTTACAACAGCGACCTGGCGGGTGGGTACTTTGAAGAAAATATATTTTGATTTAACACTTTTTTGGTTACTACATGATTCCATATTATTTCATAGTTTTGATGTCTTCACTATTATTCTACAATGTAGAACATAGGCGTGTCCAAACGTCTGACTGGTACTGTACTTAGTTAATCATGGTTGGGACAGGACATATTGGCCTCGATGACACAGGTAATTTGTCCAATGCATGATCTCAGCTGAGGTGGAGGCTTACAGCCCCAAATAAATACACAGGCGGATCGACAGTCAGGACACACAGAAATAATTGATTTAATGGAACAAATTGTGTATATATTCGGTACAACAGCACGTTTCTAGTCTATTATCTAGTGTTGACTCATTAACATGTCGTTTCTAGTCTATTATCTAGTTATGCCCTCGTGGCTAGCTTGACACAAAACAGCACCCTCTAGTGTTGACTCATTAACATGTCGTTTCTAGTCTATTATCTAGTTATGCCCTCGTGGCTAGCTTGACACAAAACAGCATCCTTGTTGAGACACAGCAAATAACACAAACTCAATTCTATTTAGTTGTCACAGAAATCTCTTGAAAACGTCTCACAGTGCTATCAATATATACCGCGCAAAAAAAAGCTCTTTGTGCACTAGCTGCTATTGCAGAATGGTAAAATGATTCACATTCTGACCCCCACTACAAGAAGTCCTCTTTATGCGGTTGATCCATTCGATCCTTCACCCACTCAGTAAAGAGATGACTGGAAAGAGAGGGACCGATGACCCGGACACTGAGCTCCTTCTGCACGTACAGAACGTCTTCATAGAGGTTGTTCACCTCGGCACAGAGTTGCAGCAGCCTCTTTCTCTCACGCAGGTCCTGCCTTCTGTAGTCTATCGTGTGGATTCTCAGGGTTGACTGCCACACAGCGACCAAATCAGTCAGCTCTGATATGGCCAGTTGGACTTCAGAGAGACCCTTGCTGTCGCGACGCAACGCCCTCTCAGTGATATCAGAGTCAGGTCGGCCGCATCACTGTCATCGAACACAGCTGACACACAGTGGTTCCTAAAACATTGGTCAAACTGGTCTTTAGAAAATCTCTGAATGTAAAGAAATATGTTTGTGTCCACCCACGTGGACTCCTCTTCCATGTGTCCACCCACGTGGACTCCTCTTCCATGTGTCCACCCACGTGGACTCCTCTTCCATGTGTCCACCCCGTGGACTCCTCTTCCATGTGTCCACCCACGTGGACTCCTCTTCCATGTGTCCACCCGTGACTCTCCTTTTCCATGTGTCCACCCGCGTGGACTCCTCTTCCATGTGTCCACCCCGTGGACTCCTCTTCCATGTGTCCACCCCGTGGACTCCTCTTCCATGTGTCCACCCCGTGGACTCCTCTTCCATGTGTCCACCCACGTGGACTCCTCTTCCATGTGTCCACCCACGTGTGACGTGGACTCTCTTCCATGTGTCCACCCACGTGGACTCCTCTTCCATGTGTCCACCCACGTGGACTCCTCTTCCATGTGTCCACCACGTGGACTCCTTTTCCATGTGTCCACCCACGTGACTCCTCTTCCATGTGTCCACCCACGTGGACTCCTCTTCCATGTGTCCACCCACGTGGACTCCTCTTCCATGTGTCCACCCACGTGACATGTGTCCACCCACGTGACTCCTCTTCCATGTGTCCACCCACGTGGACTCCTCTTCCATGTGTCCACCCACGTGGACTCCTCTTCCATGTGTCCACCCACGTGGACTCCTCTTCCATGTGTCCACCCACGTGGACTCCTCTTCCATGTCAACATCACCACCTGAGCCGACCTGGGAAGTTCCTGCTGCCACTGGGCTTGACAGAGATTGATCAGAGCTTGATGGAGCGATGTACTTCTCTAATGTGTGACTGCTGCTGATGACCTTGGATTCCCCTCTCCCTGATGCCATGGAGCTCAGAGAATGATCAGAGCTTGATGGAGCGATGTACTTCTCTAATGTGTGACTGCTGCTGATGACCTTGGATTCCCCTCTCCCTGATGCCATGGAGCTCAGAGAATGATCAGCGCTTGATGGATTTGCCCTGTTCTTCTTCTCCCAGGTGTAACAGCTGACCCGGAAATCCACCTCAGCACCATCCCCAGATCTGACCCTGGAAGACCTACTCTCTGCTACCACAGAGCTCATGGAATGATCATGGCTTGATGGAGATGGAGCTCTGTGCTTTTCCCAGGCATGACTGCTGCTGACCTGGGATACCCCATTCCCTGCTGCCACTGAGGTCAGGGAGTAACCAGAGCTCGATGGAGCCCTGTGCTCCTCCCCTGGGTGACTGCTGCTGACCTGGGATACCCCATTCCCTGCTGCCACTGAGGTCAGGGAGTAACCAGAGCTCGATGGAGCCCCGTGCTCCTCCCCTGGGTGACGGCTGCTCATGGCAGTGGCCCGCTGGAGCAGGTCCTCTCTCAGGTCCCTGATGGCAGAGAAGGGTCCCTCCACTGAAGCTTTACCCTCCTGGTTGGGTAGAAGGCAGATCCTCACTGATCTGTGAGCAGACTGCAAGCTTTGGATCACGGTCTCCTGCTGTTCCTCGTCACCGCAGACTGACAGGTCCACTTTAGCGTTCACGTAGAACAACACCTATGGCATGATGAATATAGGATCAGTCAGTATGTGTACTGGACTGTGTGCTACTGTTCCTTCCATGCAGGAACAGAAACATCTACTGTATTGATTTACTGTTGATTGATCTGATTGCTGGACTGTACTCACGTCTTGGGTGAATCTGAACAGTGATAGGGTAGTCTTGGGTGAATCTGAACAGTGATAGGGTAGTCTTGGGTGAATCTGAACAGTGATAGGGTAGTCTTGGGTGAATCTGAACAGTGATCGGGTAGTCTTGGGTGAATCTGAACAGTGATAGGGTAGTCTTGGGTGAATCTGAATACAGTGATAGGGTAGTCTTGGGTGAATCTG
>NW_025745835.1:99482-131982 GCF_021184085.1 Oncorhynchus gorbuscha
TCCATCAAGCTCTGATCAATCTCTGTCAAGCCCAGTGGCAGCAGGAACTTCCCAGGTCGGCTCAGGTGGTGATGTTGACATGGAAGAGGAGTCCACGGGGTGGACACATGGAAGAGGAGTCACGTGGGTGGACACATGGAAGAGGAGTGTGGGTGACACATGGAAGAGGAGTCCACGTGGGTGGACACATGGAAGAGGAGTCCACGTGGGTGGACACATGGAAGAAGGTCCACGTGGGTGGACACATGGAAGAGAGTCCACGTGGGTGGACACATGGAAGAGGAGTCACGTGGGTGGACACATGGAAGAGGAGTCACGTGGGTGGACACATGGAAGAGGAGTCACGTGGGTGGACACATGGAAGAGGGTCCACGTGGTGGACACATGGAAGAGAGTCACGTGTGGTGGACACATGGAAGAGGAGTGTGGGTGGACACATGGAAGAGGAGTCCACGTGGGTGGACACATGGAAGAGGAGTCACGTGGGTGGACACATGGAAGAGGAGTCACGTGGGTGGACACATGGAAGAGGAGTCACGTGGGTGGACACATGGAAGAGTCCACGTGGGTGGACACATGGAAGAGGAGTCCGTGGGTGGACATGGAAGAAAGAGTCCACGTGGGGACACATGGACACATGGGAAGAGGAGTCCACGTGGGTGGACACATGGAAGAGGAGTCCACGTGGGTGGACACATGGAAGAGGAGTCCACGTGGGTGGACACATGGAAGAGGAGTCACGTGGGTGGACACATGGAAGAAGGTCGTGGGTGGACACATGGAAGAGGAGTCACGTGGTGGACACATGGAAGAGGAGTCCACGTGGGTGGACACATGGAAGAGGAGTCCACGTGGGTGGACACATGGAAGAGGAGTCCACGTGGGTGGACACATGGAAGAGGAGTCCACGTGGGTGGACACATGGAAGAGGAGTCCACGTGGGTGGACACATGGAAGAGGAGTCCACGTGGTGGACACATGGAAGAGGAGTGGGGTGGACACATGGAAGAGGAGTCCACGTGGGTGGACACATGGAAGAGGAGTCCACGTGGGTGGACACATGGAAGAGGAGTCCACGTGGGTGGACACATGGAAGAGGAGTCCACGTGGGTGGACACATGGAAGAGGAGTCCACGTGGTGGACACATGGAAGAGGAGTCCACGTGGGTGGACACATGGAAGAGGAGTCCACGGGGTGGACACATGGAAGAGAGAGTCCACGGGGTGGACACATGGACACGGGGTGGACACATGGAAGAGAGTCCACGCGGGTGGACACATGGAAGAGGAGTCCACGGGGTGACACATGGAAGAGGAGTCCACGTGGGTGGACACATGGAAGAGAGTCCACGTGGGTGGACACAAACATATTTCTTTACATTCAGAGATTTTCTAAAGACCAGTTTGACCAATGTTTTAGGAACCACTGTGTGTCAGCTGTGTTCGATGACAGTGATGCGGCCGACCTGACTCTGATATCACTGAGAGGGCGTTGCGTCGCGACAGCAAGGGTCTCTGAAGTCCAACTGGCCATATCAGAGCTGACTGATTTGGTCGCTGTGGCAGTCAACCCTGAGAATCCACACGATAGACTACAGAAGGCAGGACCTGCGTGAGAGAAAGAGGCTGCTGCAACTCTGTGCCGAGGTGAACAACCTCTATGAAGACGTTCTGTACGTGCAGAAGGAGCTCAGTGTCCGGGTCATCGGTCCCTCTCTTTCCAGTCATCTCTTTACTGAGTGGGTGAAGGATCGAATGGATCAACCGCATAAAGAGGACTTCTTGTAGTGGGGGTCAGAATGTGAATCATTTTACCATTCTGCAATAGCAGCTAGTGCACAAAGAGCTTTTTTTTGCGCGGTATATATTGATAGCACTGTGAGACGTTTTCAAGAGATTTCTGTGACAACTAAATAGAATTGAGTTTGTGTTATTTGCTGTGTCTCAACAAGGATGCTGTTTTGTGTCAAGCTAGCCACGAGGGCATAACTAGATAATAGACTAGAAACGACATGTTAATGAGTCAACACTAGAGGGTGCTGTTTTGTGTCAAGCTAGCCACGAGGGCATAACTAGATAATAGACTAGAAACGACATGTTAATGAGTCAACACTAGAGGGTGCTGTTTTGTAACGAATAACTAGATAATAGACTAGAAACGACATGTTAATGAGTCAACACTAGAGGTGCTGTTTTGTGTCAAGCTAGCCACGAGGGCATAAATAATAGACTTAGAAACGACATGTTAATGAGTCAACACTAGAGGGTGCTGTTGTACCGAATATATACACAATTTGTTCCATTAAATCAATTATTTCTGTGTGTCCTGACTGTCGATCCGCCTGTGTATTTATTTGGGGCTGTAAGCCTCCACCTCAGCTGAGATCATGCATTGGACAAATTACCTGTGTCATCGAGGCCAATATGTCCTGTCCCAACCATGATTAACTAAGTACAGTACCAGTCAGACGTTTGGACACGCCTATGTTCTACATTGTAGAATAATAGTGAAGACATCAAAACTATGAAATAATATGGAATCATGTAGTAACCAAAAAAGTGTTAAATCAAAATATATTTTCTTCAAAGTACCCACCCGCCAGGTCGCTGTTGTAAATGAGAACTTGTTCTCAAATAGTCTACCTGGTTAAATAAAGGTGAAATAAAACATGTTTTTTTAATGTTTATTACCTTGACGACAACTTTGCACACTCTTGGCATTCTCTCAACCAGCTTCATGAGGTAATCGTCTAGAATGCATTTCAATTAACAGGTGTGCCTTGTTAAAAGTTCATTTGTGGAATTTCTGTCCTTCGTAATGTGTTTGAGCCAGTCAATTGTGCTGTGACATGGTAGTGGTGGTATACAGAAGGTAGCCCTATTTGGTACAATACCAAGTCCATATTATTTCAAGAACAGACCAAATAAGCAAATAGGAACGACAGTGCATCATTACTTTAAGACATGAAGATCAGTCAATCTGGAAAATGTAAGAACTTTGAACGTTCAGCTGCAAAAACCATCAAGCACTATGATGAAACTGGCTCTCATGAGGACCGCCACAGGAAAGGAAGACCCAGAGTTCCCTCTACTGTAGAGGTTAAGGTCATTAGTTACAGTAACTGCACCTCAGATTGCAGCCCAAATAAATGCTTCACAGACTTCAAGTAAGAAACACATCTCAACATCAACTGTTCAGAGGAGACTGCGTGAATCAGGCCTTCATGGTCGTGCTGCAAAGAAACCACTACTAAAGGACACCAATAAGAAGAGACTTGCTTGGGCCAAGAAATATGAGCAATGGACATTAGACCTTGGAAATCTGTCGTTTGGTCAGATGAGTCCAAATTTGAGATTTTTGGCTCCAACCACCGTGTCTTTCTGAGACGCAGAGTAGGTGAACGGATGATCTCCGCATGTGTGGTTCCCACTGTGAAGTGGGGAGGTGTGACAGATGGGGGTGCTTTCGCTGGTGACACTGTCAGTGATGTATTTAGAATTCATAGCACACTTAACCAGCATGGCTACCTCAGCATTCTGCAGCGATACGCCATCCCATCTGGTTTTCACTTATTGGGACTATCATTTATTTTTCAGTAGGACAATAGCCCAACACATCTCCAGGCTGTGTAAGGGCTATTTGAACAAGAAGGAGAGTGATGGAGTGCTGCATCAGATGACCTTGGCCTCCACAATCACCCGATCTCAATGGAGTTTAATTAGTTTGGGATGAATGGGACCGCAGAGTGAAGGAAAAGCAGCCAACAAGTGCTCAGCATATGTGGGAACTCCTTCAAGACTGTTGGACAAGCATTCCAGGTGAAGCTGGTTGAGAGAATGCCAAGAATGTGCCAAGCTGTCATCAAGGAAAGGGTGGCTACTTTAAAGAATATAAAATATATTGTTGATTTGTTTTACACTTTTTTGGTTACTACATGATTTCATATGTGTTTTTTCATAGTGTTGATGTCTTCACTATTATTCTACAATGTAGAACATAGTAAAAATACTTGAATGAGTAGGTGTGTCCAAACTTTTACATTTAAGTCATTTAGCAGACGCTCTTATCCAGAGCGACTTACAAATTGGTGCATTCACCTTATGACATCCAGTGGAACAGTCACTTTACAATAGTGCATCTAAATCTTAAAGGGGGGGGGGTGAGACTCGTACTGTATGTCATCAAGGCTAATATCTTTCATTTATCTTTTTTTTTTCATTTAAGTCATTTAGCAGACGCTCTTATCCAGAGCGACTTACAAATTGGTGCATTCACCTTATTTGTATTTCGTCCCAATATCATAACTATGCACAGTGCATTCGGAAAGTATTCAGACCCCTTGACTTTTTCCAAATTTTGTTACGTTACAGCCTTATTCTAAAATTGATTCATAATTTTTTTCTATCGTCAATCTACACACAATACCCCATAATGACAAAGCAAAAACTAGTTTGTAGAAATACCCATTTAAATAAGTATTCAGACCCTTTACTCAGTACTTTGTTGAAACACCTTTGGCAGCGATTATAGCCTTTTTGGGTATGACACTACAAGCTTGGCACACACATTCAGAGACTTTTCCCGAAGCAACTCCTGCGTTGTCTTGTCTGTTTGCTTAGGGTCGTTGTCCTGTTGGAAGGTGAACTTTTGCCCCAGTCTGAGCAGGTTTTCATAAATGATCTCTCTGTACTTTGCTCCGTTCATCTTTCCTTGGTTCCTGACTAGTCTCCCAGTCCCTGCCGCTGAAAAGCATCCCCACAGCATGATGCTGCCACCACCATGCTTCACAGTAGGAATGGTGCCAGGTTTCCTCCAGACATGACACTTGGCATTCAGGCCAAAGTGTTCAATCTTGTTTCTCATGGTCTGAGAGTCCTTTAGGTGCCTTTTGGCAAACTCCAAGCGGGCTGCGATGTGCCTTTTACTGAGGAGAGGCCACTCTACAGAGATGCTTGTCCTTCTGGAAGGTTCTCTCATCTCCACAGAGGAACTCAGGAGCACTTTCAGGGTGACCATTTTTTTGGTCACCTCCTGACCAAGGCCTTTCTCCCCCAATTGCTCCATTTGACCGGGAGACCAGCTCTAGATGGAGGCCACTGTGTTCTTGGGGACATTCAATGCTGCAGAAATGTTTTGGTACCCTTCCCCAGATCTGTGCCTCGACACAATCCTGTCTCGGAGCTCTACGGATAATTCCTTCGACCTCAAGGCTTGTTTTCTTCTCTGACATGCACTGCCAACTGTGGGACCTTATATAGACAGGTGTGTGACTTTCCAAATCATGTCCAATCAATTGAATTTACCACAGGTGGACTCCAGTCAAGTTGTAAAAACATCTCAAGGATGATCAGTGGAAACAGGATGAACCTGAGCTCAATTTCAAGTCTCATAGCAAAGGGTCTGAATACTTATGTAAATCAAATATGTATATTTTTTTATATAGAAATGTGAGAACATTTCTAAAAACCTGTTTTTGCAGTGTCATTATGGGTTGTTGTGTGTAGATTGATGATGAAAATGTTGTATTTCATAAATTTTATAAACCTGTAATGTAGCAAAATGTGGAAAAAGTCAAGGGTCTGAATACTTTCCGAATGCACTGTACAGTATGTCATCATGGCCAATATATCCCATGATTAACTATGTCATCAAGGCCAATATATCCCATCCCAACCTCATGATTAACTATGTCATCATGGCCAATATCTCCCATCCCAACCTCATGATTAACTATGTCATCAAGGCCAATATATCCCATCCCAACCTCATGATTAACTATGTCATCAAGGCCAATATCTCCCATCCCAACCTCATGATTAACTATGTCATCAAGGCCAATATCTCCCACCCCAACCTCATGATTAACTATGTCATCAAGGCCAATATCTCCCACCCCAACCTCATGATTAACTATGTCATCAAGGCCAATATCTCCCACCCCAACCTCATGATTAACTATGTCATCAAGGCCAATATCTCCCATCCCAACCTCATGATTAACTATGTCATCAAGGCCAATATCTCCCACCCCAACCTCATGATTAACTATGTCATCAAGGCCAATATCTCCCACCCCAACCTCATGATTAACTATGTCATCAAGGCCAATATCTCCCATCCCAACCTCGTGATTAACTATGTCATCAAGGCCAATATCTCCCACCCCAACCTCATGATTAACTATGTCATCAAGGCCAATATCTCCCACCCCAACCTCATGATTAACTATGTCATCAAGGCCAATATCTCCCATCCCAACCTCTTGATTAACTATGTCATCAAGGCCAATATCTCCCACCCCAACCTCATGATTAACTATGTCATCAAGGCCAATATCTCCCATCCCAACCTCATGATTAACTATGTCATCAAGGCCAATATCTCCCACCCCAACCTCATGATTAACTATGTCATCAAGGCCAATATCTCCCACCCCAACCTCATGATTAACCACGTCATCAAGGCCAATATCTCCCACCCCAACCTCATGATTAACCATCGTCATCAAGGCCAATATCTCCCACCCCAACCTCATGATTAACCACGTCATCAAGGCCAATATCTCCCACCCCAACCTCATGATTAACCACGTCATCAAGGCCAATATCTCCCATCCCAACCCCATGATTAACTATGTCATCAAGGCCAATATCTCCCATCCCAACCTCATGATTAACTATGTCATCAAGGCCAATATATCCCATCCCAACCCCATGATTAACTATGTCATCAAGGCCTATATCTCCCATCCCAACCTCGTGATTTTGTGTGGTTCTCCTCTCATGCAACAGGCCGGATCTCTGTCCCTTTTGACATTTCTTTCATGCTTGTTTTCATTTTGTGGCCATCTGGTATCAGAGCACGTTATGGAACGGGTCAACACAAGGCGGACAAAATGTTCATTATTTCCATGTACAACCTCTTTTTGGGCTTAGTTGTAGTCAATTAGCAGTGTGCAAATGATTTTAATTATGTTCCACCATCCGCTCCGACAGAAATGGTCCCGCTGCTGAATCTAGTTGCCTACCCCTGTCATATAAGATCAACTATGATTTGCTTTCATACACAAATGGCATCTTCTTCCACACAGGGGTTCACCCAATTATGATTTAATGGGCAGGCTAGCCAGCCAGGCTAAAGTCTAGAAACACCAAGCTTTGTTCTTGATACAATGTTTTTCCCTTACACAGCAGTTTAATTACTTTTTGGCAACTGTTCTTTAAACATGTTGCTAGTGGTGATTTTAATACATTTCCAATTGAACCCGTCCCTTAATTAAGAAGACAAGCTATAGCCTACACCATCACAATAAATCCATGTAATATAGCCTACACCATCACAATAAATCCATGTAATATAGCCTACACCATCACAATAAATCCATGTAATATAGCCTACACCATCACAATAAATCCATGTAATATAGCCTACACCATCACAATAAATCCATGTAATATAGCCTACACCATCACAATAAATCCATGTAATATAGCCTACACCATCACAATAAATCCATGTAATATAGCCTACACCATCACAATAAATCCATGTAATATAGCCTACACCATCACAATAAATCCATGTAATATAGCCTACACCATCACAATAAATCCATGTAATATAGCCTACACCATCACAATAAATCCATGTAATATAGCCTACACCATCACAATAAATCCATGTAATATAGCCTACACCATCACAATAAATACATGTAATCTAAATCTTAAAGGGGGGTGAGAGGGATTACTTATCCTATCCTAGGTATTCCTTAAAGAGGTGGGGTTTCATGGTCTGGTGCCCATGCAGAGCAGTAGAGTCTTGATGGCACATTGCTGTGAGTTATCATGGTCTGGTGCCCATGCAGAGCAGTAGAGTCTTGATGGCACATTGCTGTGAGTTATCATGGTCTGGTGCCCATGCAGAGCAGTAGAGTCTCATGCAGAGCTGTAGAGTCTTTGATGAGCCGGCCATGTCAGAGCAAGAGCTCATGGCAGCATATGATGGTGCCTGTACTGTCATTCCCCTGGTTTTGTCCCAGTTTTGGTCCTGTCTCTGGTCTGGTTCTGGTCCTGGTTTTGGTCCTTGTTCAGTCCTTGATTCTTGTCTGATCCTGGTGGTGGTGGAGGACTGTATAATATCTCCAGACAGTCTGTCCCTGTATAGAGGTGTGGTGGTGGAGGAGGACTGTATAATATCTCCAGACAGTCTGTCCCTGTATAGAGGTGTGGTGGAGGAGGACTGTATAATATCCTCAGACAGTCTGAGGACTGTAGGAGGAATATCTCCAGACAGTCTGTCCCTGTATAGAGGTGTGGTGGTGGTGGAGGACTGTATAATATCTCCAGACAGTCTGTCCCTGTATAGAGGTGTGGTGGAGGAGGACTGTATAATATCTCCAGACAGTCTGTCCCTGTATAGAGGTGTGGAGGAGGAGGACTGTATAATATCTCCAGACAGTCTGTCCCTGTATAGAGGTGTGGTGGAGGAGGACTGTATAACATCTCCAGACAGTCTGTCCCTGTATAGAGGTGTGGTGGTGGAGGAGGACTGTATAATATCTCCAGACAGTCTGTCCCTGTATGGAGGTGTGGTGGAGGAGGACTGTAGAATATCTCCAGACAGTCTGTCCCTGTATAGAGGTGTGGTGGAGGAGGACTGTATAATATCTCCAGACAGTCTGTCCCTGTATAGAGGTGTGGTGGTGGAGGAGGACTGTATAATATCTCCAGACAGTCTGTCCCTGTATGGAGGTGTGGTGGTGGAGGAGGACTGTATAATATCTCCAGACAGTCTGTCCCTGTATAGAGGTGTGGTGGAGGAGGACTGTATAATATCTCCAGACAGTCTGTCCCTGTATAGAGGTGTGGTGGAGGAGGACTGTATAATATCTCCAGACAGTCTGTCCCTGTATAGAGGACTGTGGTGGTGGAGGAGGACTGTATAATATCTCCAGACAGTCTGTCCTTGTATAGAGGTGTGGTGGAGGAGGACTGTATAATATCTCCAGACAGTCTGTCCCTGTATAGAGGTGTGGTGGAGGAGGACTGTAGAATATCTCCAGACAGTCTGTCCCTGTATAGAGGTGTGGTGGAGGAGGACTGTATAATATCTCCAGACAGTCTGTCCCTGTATAGAGGTGTGGTGGAGGAGGACTGTAGAATATCTCCAGACAGTCTGTCCCTGTATAGAGGTGTGGTGGTGGAGGAGGACTGTATAATATCTCCAGACAGTCTGTCCCTGTATAGAGGTGTGGTGGAGGAGGACTGTATAATATCTCCAGACAGTCTGTCCCTGTATAGAGGTGTGGTCTGTCCCTGTATAGAGGAGGACTTTATAATATCTCCAGACAGTCTGTCCCTGTATAGAGGTGTGGTGGAGGAGGACTGTATAATATCTCCAGACAGTCTGTCCCTGTATAGAGGTGTGGTGGAGGAGGACTGTATAATATCTCCAGACAGTCTGTCCCTGTATAGAGGTGTGGAGGAGGAGGACTGTATAATATCTCCAGACAGTCTGTCCCTGTATAGAGGTGTGGTGGAGGAGGACTGTATAATATCTCCAGACAGTCTGTCCCTGTATGGAGGTGTGGTGGTGGAGGAGGACTGTATAATATCTCCAGACAGTCTGTCCCTGTATAGAGGTGTGGTGGAGGAGGAGGAGGACTGTATAATAGACAGTCTCCCTGTAGACAGTCTGTCCCTGTATAGAGGTGTGGTGGAGGAGGACTGTATAATATCTCCAGACAGTCTGTCCCTGTATAGAGGTGTGGTGGAGGAGGACTGTAGATAATATCTCCAGACAGTGTCCTGTAGACAGTCTGTCCCTGTATAGAGGTGTGGTGGAGGAGGACTGTATAATATCTCCAGACAGTCTGTCCCTGTATAGAGGTGTGGTGGAGGAGGACTGTATAATATCTCCAGACAGTCTGTCCCTGTATAGAGGTGTGGTGGAGGAGGAGGACTGTATAATATCTCCAGACAGTCTGTCCCTGTATAGAGGTGTGGTGGAGGAGGACTTTATAATATCTCCAGACAGTCTGTCCCTGTATAGAGGTGTGGTGGTGGAGGAGGACTGTATAATATCTCCAGACAGTCTGTCCCTGTATAGAGGTGTGGTGGAGGAGGACTGTATAATATCTCCAGACAGTCTGTCCCTGTATAGAGGTGTGGTGGAGGAGGACTGTATAATATCTCCAGACAGTCTGTCCCTGTATAGAGGTGTGGTGGTGGAGGAGGACTGTATAATATCTCCAGACAGTCTGTCCCTGTATAGAGGTGTGGTGGAGGAGGACTGTATAATATCTCCAGACAGTCTGTCCCTGTATAGAGGTGTGGTGGAGGAGGACTTTATAATATCTCCAGACAGTCTGTCCCTGTATAGAGGTGTGGTGGTGGAGGACTGTATAATATCTCCAGACAGTCTGTCCCTGTATAGAGGTGTGGTGGAGGAGGACTGTATAATATCTCCAGACAGTCTGTCCCTGTATAGAGGTGTGGTGGAGGAGGACTGTATAATATCTCCAGACAGTCTGTCCCTGTATAGAGGTGTGGTGGTGGAGGACTTTATAATATCTCCAGACAGTCTGTCCCTGTATAGAGGTGTGGTGGAGGAGGACTGTATAATATCTCCAGACAGTCTGTCCCTGTATAGAGGTGTGGTGGAGGAGGACTGTATAATATCTCCAGACAGTCTGTCCCTGTATAGAGGTGTGGTGGAGGAGGACTGTATAATATCTCCAGACAGTCTGTCCCTGTATAGAGGTGTGGTGGTGGAGGACTGTATAATATCTCCAGACAGTCTGTCCCTGTATGGAGGTGTGGTGGTGGAGGACTAGAGGTGTGGTGGAGGAGGACTGTATAATATCTCCAGACAGTCTGTCCCTGTATAGAGGTGTGGTGGTGGAGGAGGACTGTATAATATCTCCAGACAGTCTGTCCCTGTATAGAGGTGTGGAGGAGGAGGACTGTATAATATCTCCAGACAGTCTGTCCCTGTATAGAGGTGTGGTGGAGGAGGACTGTAGAATATCTCTAGACAGTCAGTGGTGGAGCTGCATGCTGGTGATGGATTGCTTCCTCTGGGCCAGACAGTGGTAGGCAGGGAAGCCTTCTGCCTCTGAGTGATAGTTTAGACTTGTTTGTGTGTGAAGCATTCTGTGTGTGATCGTGTGGAAACCTCTGACAGATAGCTCCATTACCAAGCTCTGTTCAGAGCATCAATCCAAAGAAAGGGGGAGAAATATGACTGAAATATGATGCTTTCGCCTGCTGTGAATGTTGAAAGGAATTGGGACCAAGTGGGGTTGCGGCAGGGGAGGACTGGCCATTTGGCATTTCGGGCAAATGCCAGCTGGGCTGGTCCATTTTTAGCCCAGTGGGTTCTCATTATCTGGCTAGTAATGGGTCCTCAAGGGAGAAAATAGGCCCTGTTAGAAATGCCAGGGCCAATTTCTGGTCCCAGATCGCCCCTGTGTTACGGGTTACGTGGAGGAGGCCGTGGAGTCCCCTTGTTAGGGCCCTTACCCAGAGGTATGTTAGGCCCCCAGAGGTATGTTACCCAGAGAGGTATGTTAGGGCCCTTACCCAGAGGTATGTTAGGGCCCTTACCCAGAGGTATGTTAGGGCCCTTACCCAGAGGTATGTTAGGGCCCTTACCCAGAGGTATGTTAGGGCCCTTACCCAGAGGTATATTAGGGCCCTTACCCAGAGGTATGTTAGGGCCCTTACCCAGAGGTATGTTAGGGCCCTTACCCAGAGGTATGTTAGGGCCCTTACCCAGAGGTATGTTAGGGCCCTTACCCAGAGGTATGTTAGGGCCCTTACCCAGAGGTATGTTAGGGCCCTTACCCAGAGGTATGTTAGGGCCCTTACCCATAGGTATGTTAGGGCCCTTACCCAGAGGTATGTTAGGGCCCTTACCCAGAGGTATGTTAGGGTCCTTACCCAGAGGTATATTAGGGCCCTTACCCAGAGGTATGTTAGGGCCCTTACCCAGAGGTATGTTAGGGCCCTTACCCAGAGGTATGTTAGGGCCCTTACCCAGAGGTATGTTAGGGCCCTTACCCAGAGGTATGTTAGGGCCCTTACCCAGAGGTATGTTAGGGCCCTTACCCAGGGTAGCAGCAGTGTGTTTGGGGGGAAACCAGAGGCGGTAAATAATGGATGGAGACTATTTTATCCATTTACTTAGGCTGGGTGAAGATTCATTTATGTTTGTTTGACCCTGTTTTCTTACATCGATGCACTGGACTGATTTTAAATGAGCAGTTGATTAAAGATAATTGGCATTTTAACCCCAAAATGTAAATGAACTAAAATCTGTACTAAGTTTCAGAATTTCCTAATTGTCTTATTCATCGATGTGGCAGTAATACTGTATAGTCATATTATAAATCATGCCTGTGATGTGGTCTGAAAACATGTTGTCATGGTGATTTAGGCATAATTGAGTGTAAAATGCATTATGTTTGTCTACATTTCTTCCCAAACAACTCATAATAACTAGAAAGGTTTTCAGACAGTTTCTGCACAGTCCAGTGTGTGCTGAGAGGCATCTTACAAACATGACTACTGGTATAAGGGGTCATGCAGCACACAGGACTCCAGTCCACTGTTTGCAGAGCAAAGAAAGCAATCTCCATTTAAGTGCTGCTTTAAATGGACCTGACCCGGAGTCAGAGTGATGCTTTAAATGGACCTGACCCGGAGTCAGAGTGATGATTTAAATGGACCTGGAGTCAGAGTGATGATTCAACTGGACCTGTCCTGGAGTCAGAGTGATGCTTCAAATGGACCTGACCCGGAGTCAGAGTGATGATTCAAATGGACCTGACCTGGAGTCAGAGTGATGATTCAAATGGACCTGACCTGGAGTCAGAGTGATGATTCAAATGGACCTGACCCGGAGTCAGAGTGATGCTTCAAATGGACCTGACCCGGAGTCAGAGTGATGCATTTAAAGGGAGTCAGAGTGATGCATTTAAATGGAGTCAGAGCATCAGAGTGACGCAAGCAGGGACTCCAAGACGAGGAAAAAAGGTCTGTGTTTAACTTGTCTTCTCCTGAAACAAACCCTTCTGTTTGACTTCATCACCAAGACAAGGAAACAGGAAACAGACCTCACTGTAAATGTGGCCAGATCTCACTGTAAATGTGGCCAAATCTCACTGTAAATGTGGCCAGTCCTCACTGTAAATGTGGCCAGTCCTCACCACTGTAAATGTGGCCAGTCCTCACTGTAAATGTGGCCAGTCCTCACTGTAAATGTGGCCAGTCCTCACTGTAAATGTGGCCAGTCCTCACTGTAAATGTGGCCAGTCCTCACTGTAAACGTGGCCAAATCTCACTGTAAATGTGGCCAGTCCTCACTGTAAATGTGGCCAAATCTCACTGTAAATGTGGCCAGTCCTCACTGTAAATGTGGCCAGTCCTCACTGTAAATGTGGCCAAATCTCACTGTAAATGTGGCCAGTCCTCACTGTAAATGTGGCCAGTCCTCACTGTAAATGTGGCCAGTCCTCACTGTAAATGTGGCCAGTCCTCACTGTAAATGTGGCCAGTCCTCACTGTAAATGTGGCCAGTCCTCACCACTGTAAATGTGGCCAGTCCTCACTGTAAACGTGGCCAGATCTCACTGTAAATGTGGCCAGATCTCACTGTAAATGTGGCCAGATCTCACTGTAAATGTGGCCAGTCCTCACTGTAAATGTGGCCAGACCTCACTGTAAATGTGGCCAGACTTCACTGTAAATGTGGCCAGAACTCACTGTAAATGTGGCCAGTCCTCACTGTAAATGTGGCCAGTCCTCACTGTAAATGTGGTCAGACAAGAATGTGACTCCCACTGCTAGGGATTCACAGCCCGAGGCAGCAGAAGCTCCAGCATAGGGAGAGCGCATGGTAAAACAACAGGTACATTACCAGGACCAGAACACAACACAGTGGATATGGGTTCAGAACACAACACAGTGGATATGGGGTCAGTCACAACACAGTGGATATAGGGTCAGAACATAACACAGTGGATATGGGGTCAGAACACAACACAGTGGATATGGGGTCAGAACACAACACAGTGGATATGGGTTCAGAACACAACACAGTGGATATGGGTTCAGAACACAACACAGTGGATATGGGGTCAGTACACAACACAGTGGATATAGGGTCAGAACACAACACAGTGGATATGGGATGAGAACACAACACAGTGGATATGGGTTCAGAACACAACACAGTGGATATGGGTTCAGAACACAACACAGTGGATATGGGGTCAGTACACAACACAGTGGATATGGGGTCAGTACACAACACAGTGGATATAGGGTCAGAACACAACACAGTGGATATGGGATGAGAACACAACACAGTGGATATGGGATCAGAACACAACACAGTGGATATGGAGTCAGAACACAACACAGTGGATATGGGGTCAGAGCACAACACAGTGGATATGGGGTCAGAACACAACACAGTGGATATGGGGTCAGAGCACAACACAGTGGATATGGGGTCAGAACACAACACAGTGGATATGGGGTCAGAACACAACACAGTGGATATGGGATGAGAACACAACACAGTGGATATGGGAGAACACAACGCATAATATGGGGTGAGAACACAACGCAGTGGATATGGGAACCTCTATTAGAACCTCTACGCAGAATGTTTACAGTGCAGAGGAAGGAGGGGAGCATTTCATCAGAGAATCTGAAACAGAGACAAGTCATTGACCTGTTCAACCTCCAGTAGTCAATACACTTCAGTACACGTGTTACATACACCTCTTTGTAAAATGACATTAATTACCTTTAAATTCTATATTCAGCCCTTGTATAAGGATGAGGATAAGAGGTATTATAAACCTGGTAGTTTGGGTCCTGGATGCTGATTGGCTAAAACAGCCATTCAGCTGTGTGTACATCAGACAATATACTGCTGGTATGACGCAGAAATATTTGTTTACTGTTCTACTTATGTTGGTGACCAGTTTATAATAGCAATGAGGTACTTTGGGGGTTTGTGGTATATGGTATATTCGCATCGTGCATAAGAACAGCCCTTTGGCCAATACACCACACCCCTTCGTGCCTTAATACAGACAGTGTAGGGTTAATACAGACAGTGTAGGGTTAATACAGACAGTGTAGGGTTAATACAGACAGTGTAGGGTTAATACAGACAGTGTAGGGTTAATACAGACAGTGTAGGGTTAATACAGACAGTGTAGGGTTAATACAGACAGTGTAGGGTTAATACAGACAGTGTGGGGTTAATACAGACAGTGTAGGGTTAATACAGACAGTGTAGGGTTAATACAGACAGACAGACAGTGTGGGGTTAATACAGACAGTGTGGGGTTAATACAGACAGTGTGGGGTTAATACAGACAGTGTAGGGTTAATACAGACAGTGTAGGGTTAATACAGACAGTGTGTACAGTAACTATAACGTCATGCTCATTGACCTCATGATGAGTCACTCAGTGTGGACTACCTCTCCAAGCTCTTTGTTAGTCATGCTACCATGTTATTTAGGGAGGAACAGCCGACTGACAGGACTACTGTATGTACTGTAGGTTGTTAGATGAATACAAGGGTTTTTTACCTTCATTCTTGATTCACTATGTTTCTCTAACAGATGGTCAGCAGAGTGGAACTGGGATATTAAATAAGTTCATTCTAGAAATAGTGTCTGGGTTCTAGATGGCTTGTATATATCTTATTATATCGGTCTTTATGAGGTCTTTTCACAAAGGTCACTCACAGTCTGCTCCATGAATTGTATTCTCAATAATCTTTGTGAAAACCTTTCTGACCTGAAGTTGAAAACACAGAAATATCCTGCTATTATTTAAACCATAAATAAAGTGGTATTGAGATCATCAGTTTTGGTCGTGGAGCCAGATCTGATTTATATAAGAATGTGGAGGGTCTATGTCAGACTGAGAAAACATCTGTAAAAGGACTTTGTAATAGAGGGTTGGGTTAGGGGAGGGAATGATGGGAGGATGGGCGAGTCCATCACTCACATGGCATGGGACTGGCGACTAGTGATTTCTGACAGCATCTGAAATGAATATTTTCATGATGAATGGCATAGGTTTTTAAAGATGTTATCACACTGAGGAGAGAGAGAGAGAGAGAGAGAGAGAGAGAGAGAGAGAGAGAGAGAGAGAGAGAGAGAGAGAGAGAGAGAGAGAGAGAGAGAGAGAGAGAGAGAGAGAGAGAGAGAGAGAGAGAGAGAGAGAGAGAGAGAGAGAGAGAGTGGGGGAGAGAGAGAGAGAGGGAGCGGGAGGGAGAGGGGGAGGGGGAGGGAGATGGAGAAAACTAATTTAGAAGCTCATGTCCCAGGGAATCACAAGGAATCTCAATTTCCCATCCTACACAATTTTTAGGGGAACAGTTCAGTGCCCCATAAATATTATAAATATACAGTGTGCATAAACTGATCAAACAAAGGCATTAATGTACCTGCAATTGCAGTGTGCAAAGTGTCAGGAAAAACCCATTGTTTTGATTAAAACTCCTGACTTTTAAAAGTCCTCAACATGTTAGCAGAAATCATCAAAGGCCTTCTTCATAAAGCCGGAATCAAAGACATTCCTGCCATACTGCTGCTGTTATATAGCTGGCTGACAGGCTGGATGTCTGCATCTGTACAGCATGATTGGTTTTATGGAGGCTCAGACTCCTGTAGACAGAGAGGAAGGAGAGAGAGAGGAGAGAGCAGAGGGAGAGAGAGACAGATAGGAAGGAGAGAGTGAGAGAGGAGAGAGCAGAGGGAGAGAGAGACAGATAGGAAGGAGAGAGAGAGGGAGAGAGCAGAGGGAGAGAGCAGATAGGAAGGAGAGAGAGAGACAGATAGGAAGGAGAGAGATAGAAGGAGAGAGCAGAGGGAGAGAGAGACAGATAGGAAGGAGAGAGAGAGGAGAGAGCAGAGGGAGAGAGAGACAGATAGGAAGGAGAGAGAGAGAGAGAGCAGAGGGAGAGAGAGACAGATAGGAAGGAGAGAGAGAGAGAGGAGAGAGAGAGACAGAGGGAGAGAGAGACAGAGGGAGAGAGAGAGAGAGAGAGAGGAGAGAGAGAGAGAGCAGAGGGAGAGAGAGACAGATAGGAAGGAGAGAGAGAGAGAGAGAGCAGAGGGAGAGAGAGACAGATAAGGAGAGAGAGAGAGAGAGAGGAGGGAGAGAGAGACAGAGGAAGGAGAGAGAGAGAGAGAGCAGAGGGAGAGAGAGACAGATAGGAAGGAGAGAGAGAGAGAGAGCAGAGGGAGAGAGAGAGAGGAGAGAGCAGAGGGAGAGAGAGACAGAGAGGAAGGAGAGAGAGAGGAGAGAGCAGAGGGAGAGAGAGAGAGAGAGGAAGGAGAGAGAGAGAGAGAAAAGAGCAGAGGGAGAGAGCGAGAGAGAGTGGAGGGAGAGAGAGAGAGAGGGAGAGAGGGAGAGAGAGGAAGGAGAGAGTGGAGGGAGAGAGAGAGAGGAAGGAAGGAGAGATTGAGAGAGAGTGGAGGGAGAGAGAGGAAGGAAGGAGAGAGTGAGAGAGAGAGGAGAGAGCGAGAGAGAGGAAGGAAGGGGAGAGTGAGAGAGAGTGGAGGGAGAGAGAGAGAGTGAAGTGACATGTCCTTTGCTCAGAGCTCAGTCCCTACCTAGCTGCCAGACAGATGTAATAGCTTTATCTCTGACTCTATGAATAGTTAAGTAGTTTGGGGTTGGGAATGCTGAGAATTATTTTGTCGATTTTTTTATTTATTGGGGGGTGCTTCAGCACCCTCAGTACTCCTACTTCCCTCTGCTATATCTCCATGTCTCCATGTCTATAAGGGTTTTCCTCCTCTTCGTCTGAAGAGGAGGTGAAGCAGGGATCGGACCAAAACGCAGCGTGGTAAGTGTCCATATCGTTTTTAATAACAAAAACACTGAACACTATGAAATACAAAAACAATAAACAAATACGTGAAATGACAAAACCGAAACAGTAACGTGTGGTGAAAAACACAGACATGGAAACAAACACCCACAAACAAACAGTGAAACCCAGGCTACCTAAGTATGATTCTCAATCAGAGACAACTAACGACACCTGCCTCTGATTGAGAACCATACTAGGCCGAAACATAGAAATCCCAAAATCATAGAAAAAAAACCATAGACTGCCCACCCCAACTCACGCCCTGACCATACTAAATAACGACAAAACAAAGGAAATAAAGGTCAGAACGTGACAATGTCTCTATGGCTCCATGGCTCTATGGCTCCATGGCTCTATGGCTCCATGGCTCTATGGCTCCATGTCTCTAGGACTCCATGTCTCTATGGCTCCATGGCTCTATGGCTTCATGTCTCCATGTCTCCATGGCTCCATGGCTCCATGTCTATGGCTCCATGTCTCTATGGCTCCATGGCTCTATGGCTCCATGGCTCTATGACTCTATGTCTCTATGGCTCCATGTCTCTATGGCTCCATGTCTCTATGGCTCTATTATGTCTCTATGGCTCTATGGCTTCATGTCTCTATGGCTCCATGTCTCTATGGCTCCATGTCTCTATGGCTCCATGTCTCTATGTCTCCATGTCTCCATGTCTATATGGCTCCATGTCTCTATGGCTCCATGTCTTTATGGCTCTATGGCTCTATGGCTCTATGGCTCCATGGCTCTATGGCTCCATGTCTCCATGTCGCTATGGCTCCATGTCTTTATGGCTCTATGGCTCCATGGCTCTATGGCTCCATGTCTCTATGTCTCTATGGCTCTATGGCTCCATGTCTCCATGTCTCTATGGCTCCATGGCTCCATGGCTCCATGGCTCTATGGCTCTATGTCTCTATGGCTCTATGGCTCCATGGCTCTATGGCTCCATGTCTCTGGCTCTATGGCTCCATGTCTCTATGGCTCTATGGCTCCATGGCTCTATGGCTCCATGTCTCTATGTCTCAATGGCTCCATGGCTCTATGGCTCCATGTCTCTATGGCACCATGGCTCTATGTCTCCATGGCTGTATGTCTCTATGGCTCCATGTCTCTATGGCTCTATGGCTCCATGGCTCTATGGCTCCATGTCTCTATGTCTCAATGGCTCTATGGCTCCATGTCTCTATGGCTCTATGGCACCATGGCTCTATGTCTCCATGTCTCTATGTCTCAATGGCTCCATGGCTCTATGGCTCTATGGCTCTATGTCTCTATGTCTCCATGGCTCTATGGCTCTATGGCTCCATGGCTCTATGGCTCCATGGCTCCATGGCTCCATGACTCTATGTCTCTATGGCTCCATGGCTCTATGGCTCCATGTCTCTATGGCTCCATGTCTCTATGTCTCCATGTCTCTATGGCTCCATGGCTCTATGGCTCCATGTCTCTATGGCTTCATGTCTCTATGGCTCCATGTCTCTATGGCTCCATGTCTCTATGGCTCCATGGCTCCATGTCTCTATGGCTCCTTGGCTCCATGTCTCTATGTCTCTATGGCTCCATGTCTCTATGTCTCTATGGCTCCATGTCTCTATGGCTCCATGTCTCTATGGCTCCATGTCTCTATGGCTCCATGACTCTATGGCTCCATGTCTCTATGGCTCCATGTCTCTATGGCACTATGGCTCCATGCCTCTATGGCTCCATGTCTCTATGGCTCCATGGCTCTATGGCTCTATGGCTCTATGGCTCCATGGCTCCATGTCTCTGGCTCTATGTCTCTATGGCTCCATGGCTCTATGGCTCCATGTCTCTGTCTCCATGTCTCTATGGCTCCATGTCTCTGTCTCCATGTCTCTATGGCTCCATGGCTCCATGTCTCTATGGCTCCATGGCTCCATGGCTCTATGGCTCTATGTCTCTATGGCTCCATGGCTCTATGGCTCCATGGCTCTATGGCTCCATGTCTCTGGCTCTATGGCTCCATGGCTGTATGTCTCCATGTCTCTATGGCTCCATGTCTCTATGGCTCCATGGCTCTATGGCTCCATGTCTCTATGTCTCAATGGCTCCATGGCTCTATGGCTCCATGTCTCTATGGCTCTATGGCACCATGGCTCTATGTCTCCATGTCTCTATGTCTCAATGGCTCCATGGCTCTATGTCTCTATGTCTCTATGTCTCCATGGCTCTATGGCTCCATGGCTCTATGGCTCTATGGCTCCATGGCTCTATGGCTCCATGTCTCTATGTCTCTATGGCTCCATGGCTCTATGGCTCCATGTCTCTATGGCTCCATGTCTCTATGTCTCTATGGCTCCATGGCTCTATGGCTCCATGTCTCTATGGCTCCATGTCTCCATGTCTCTATGTCTCCATGTCTCTATGGCTCCATGGCTCTATGGCTCCATGTCTCTATGGCTCCATGTCTCTATGGCTTCATGTCTCTATGGCTCCATGTCTCCATGTCTCTATGGCTCCATGTCTCTATGGCTCCATGGCTCCATGTCTCTATGGCTCCTTGGCTCCATGTCTCTATGTCTCTATGGCTCCATGTCTCTATGGCTCCATGTCTCTATGGCTCCATGTCTCTATGGCTCCATGTCTCTATGGCACTATGGCTCCATGCCTCTATGGCTCCATGTCTCTATGTCTCTATGGCTCCATGTCTCTATGTCTCCTTGTCTCCATGTCTCCATGTCTCTGTCTCCATGTCTCTATGGCTCTATGGCTCCATGTCTCTATGGCTCCATGTCTCTATGTCTCTATGGCTCCATGTCCCTATGGCTCTATGGCTCCATGTCTCTGTCTCCATGTCTCTATGGCTCCATGTCTCTATGGCTCTATGGCTCCATGTCTCTATGGCTCCATGGCTCCATGTCTCTATGGCTCCATGTCTCTATGTCTCTATGGCTCCATGTCTCTATGGCTTCATGTCTCTATGGCTCCATGTCTCTATGGCTCTATGTCTCCATGCCTCTATGGCTCTATGGCTCTATGTCTCCATGCCTCTATGGCTCCATGTCTCTATGGCTCCATGTGTCCATGCCTCTATGGCTCCATGTCTCCATGGCTCTATGGCTGCTGCTGTTGCCTGGTACAAATGTATGGATGTCAAGTGTTACTACACCCTTAGAAAAAAGGGTTCTGCGGCTGTCCCCATAGGAGAACACTTTTAGGCTCCTGTCATGCCCTGACCATAGAGAGCCTTTTATTCTCTATGTTGGTTAGGTCAGGGTGTGACTAGGGTGGGTTATCTAGGTTGTTTTAAGTCTATGTTGGCCTGGTATGGTTCCCAATCAGAGGCAGCTGTGTATCGTTGTCTCTGATTGGGGATCATATTTAGGCAGCCATTTCCCCACTGGGTTTTTGTGGGCTCTTGTTTTGACTTAGTGCATGTGCACCTCGTTGCTGTTTCCTTTTTGTTTTGTAAGTTTCATAAGAAAAGAAAGATGTGGAACTCAGAGCACGCTGCACCTTGGTCCGTCTCTACACACAACCATGACAGTTCCAGCCAGTTAGAACCCTTTTTTTCTACATGGAACCAAATGGGTTCTACCTGGAACCAAAAGGTGTTGTTCAAAGGGTTCTCCCATGGGGACAGCCTAATACTCAGTACACACTGAGTGTACAAAACATTAAGAACACCTTCTCTTTCCATGACACAGACTGACCATGTGAATCCAGGTGAAAGCTATGATCCCTTATTGATATCAGTCATTAAATCCACATCAATCAGTGTAAATGAAGGGGAGGACACAGGTTAAATAAGGATTTTTAGCTCTGAGAGGAGACATGTAGCTCTGAGAAGAGACCTGTAGCTCTGAGAGGACACCTGTAGCTGTGAGCGGACACCTGTATCTCTGAGAGGACACCTGTATCTCTGAGAGGACACCTGTAGCTCTGAGAGGAGACTTACAGCTTTGAGAGGAGACTTACAGCTCTGAGAGGAGACCTGTAGCTCTGAGAGGAGACCTGTAGCTCTGAGAGGACACCTGTATCTCTGAGAGGAGACTTACAGCTCTGAGAGAACACCTGTAGCTCTGAGAGGACACCTGTAGCTGTGAGAGGACACCTGTATCTCTGAGAGGACACCTGTATCTCTGAGAGGACACCTGTAGCTCTGAGAGGACACCTGTAGCTCTGAGAGGAGACCTGTAGCTCTGAGAGGAGACTTACAGCTTTGAGAGGAGACTTACAGCTCTGAGAGGAGACCTGTAGCTCTGAGAGGAGACCTGTAGCTCTGAGAGGACACCTGTATCTCTGAGAGGAGACTTACAGCTCTGAGAGAACACCTGTAGCTCTGAGAGGAGACCTGTTGCTCTGAGAGGAGACTTACAGCTCTGAGAGGAGACCTGTAACTCTGAGACCACTTATGAGGATCAAAAGGACAGGATCCTGGGTTGAACCCACGCCCTGGATCATTGCAGACAGACACAGGCGCCACTTCCTCCACTTCTCCCTGCCCCGACCTCCCTGTGTGCTAGGTGTCGACTGGGGTATCTGCCCCGACCTCCCTGTGTGCTAGGTGTCGACTGGGGTATCTGCTCCGACCTCCCTGTGTGCTAGGTGTCGACTGGGGTATCTGCTCCGACCTCCCTGTGTGCTAGGTGTCGACTGGGGTATCTGCTCCGACCTCCCTGTGTGCTAGGTGTCGACTGGGGTATCTGCCCCGACCTCCCTGTGTGCTAGGTGTCGACTGGGGTATCTGCCCCGACCTCCCTGTGTGCTAGGTGTCGACTGGGGTATCTGCCCCGACCTCCCTGTGTGCTAGGTGTCGACTGGGGTATCTGCTCCGACCTCCCTGTGTGCTAGGTGTCGACTGGGGTATCTGCCCCGACCTCCCTGTGTGCTAGGTGTCGACTGATTAAAGTTTCTAATTGCATTATTAACTGAATCAAGCCCTTATTAACTCATTAACCTGGGGCACCATGGGAAAACTGGTTTTTATTGAGTTTCTATTTCCCAAATTAACTCAAAGAATATCAGAATATCGATTTTATAACAGCCGCTATTAACCAGTTACCGCTACCAATCTCGTTCTGAACGTCATATAGCCCGTGAATCTGCACGGACCCGGGTCTCACCAATGAGACTATGGCGCATGTTACCCAAAATGGGGATTTCAAAGAGGGAGAGAAAAAAGAAAGTACACGAGAGATATATACATTTGGGTGAATTTGTCAGCTATGCTATTCTAACCCTAGCCTTGCCCCAAACTGCCGCTCTTATGGGTCAGAATATAATGATGTAATTACGTGGGGATGATCTCCGAGGATTCTCTGCGTGGACCGTCCGGGCTGCTCGATGACGCACTACTCCGGCACACCTCTCTGATCGTCCTCCCGATGTCAGTGTCCTTTTTTGCTTAGGAGTCTGTTCCCTCACCCTTTGCTCTGGAAGGGGTCTTCTGAGGACCGACAGCTCTGTAGCTCAGAGCTCACATCATAGGAGTGAAACCCTTTAGATACCACGATTCGCTGGGATTGGATGCTAAAGGGGTCCGGCATGAATTCACCCGCTTAGACACAGCTACTCATCCTTAGCTTGGGTAGAAAATAATTTCTTTGTCTTCAAACTTGTTTAGCGTTCTGGGTTCGTTGAGTTTTTAGACCTTGGCTGCAGCTTGGGTCACGTAGTCTTTTCTGTTAATTCTTTACTCACAGGTTTTATACCCTTGGGTCAGAAGTGGGCGTAACCGTCTTTAGGGCAATTCTCTGGGCATACCAAGTTAATGAGGCCAAGGTCTAGATTTCACTCAAATCCAATTTTAGACAACTAACTTAACATTTCATCTTCCCCAAAACATTCCCCTTGATTTGGACATTTTCCAGACAACGTACGATGTATAAACATCAAACTTTTACTATTTACTAGGAAAACTTCACGTTACAATGTTTTCGTAATAACGTCATCTATTAACCTTTAATAACAAAACAAAAATGACATACATTTTCATATTCCATCTATCGTCATGACCACCATTGTGGCTTGATGGAAACCATTGTTCCAAAGTCCATTTATTTCATGTTTAATGTTCTGAGGCTGGGTCTCCATAGTAACAGGACAAAGGAATTTGTCTGTGGCCTAACATTTACCAGGGGTGTGAGGGGTCATAAAACCCCCACATCTTCAGACCCCTAGATCTCTCCTCCTCTGTTGGGGTTGAGAGATAATCTGTAGGGTTGTGGTCTCCTGTAACCTGACCTGGTCAGGACAGTCATGACAGGCTAGCTAGGCTGGCTGGGTTGGAGGGAGGCTGGGTTGGATTGGAGGAAGCTGACATGCTGTTTCCATGTGCTCTGTCATCTGGTGGTGGTTTCCAGGCTGCTGCTCTGTGCTGTGCTGGGCCATCCCATCCCAGTCGGGGCTGTGGGACATCCAGGCTGCTGCTCTGTGCTGTGCTGGACATCCAGGCTCCAGGCTGCTCTGTGCTGGGCCATCCCATCCCAGCCGGGGCTGTGGAAGACATCCAGACTAGGAGAGAGAGAGAACAGTCCTAGAGAACAGTCCTAGTCCCAGAGCCTGTTACTTCTCCCTCTCATCTGACAGAGAGAACAGTCCCAGAACCTGTTACTTCTCCCTCTCATCTGACAGAGAGAACAGTCCCAGAGCCTGTTACTTCTCCCTCTCATCTGACAGAGAGAACAGTTCCATCTGACAGAGCCTGTTACTTCTCCCTCTCATCTGACAGAGAGAACAGTCCCAGAACCTGTTACTTCTCCCTCTCATCTGACAGAGAGAACAGTCCCAGAACCTGTTACTTCTCCTCTCATCTGAGTCCCAGAGCCTGTTACTTTCCAGAGCTCCCTCTCATCTGACAGAGAGAACAGTCCCAGAACCTGTTACTTCTCCCTCTCATCTGACAGAGAGAACAGTCCCAACAGTCCCAGAGCCTGTTACTTCTCCCTCTCATCTGACAGAGAGAACAGCCCCAGAGCCTGTTACTTCTCCCTCTCATCTGACAGAGAGAACAGTCCCAGAGCCTGTTACTTCTCTCTCGGCACTAGTGCTCACAGAATTCTTCTCCTTTTCTCTCCTCTCTCCGTTCATGGTACAGTAGATCCACGGTGACTTTTGAAGTGAAGGAGACATTAGGAAAGTGATTAAAGGTCTACCATGTCTGATCTACCATGTCTGATCTGATGTTAATTCTGACAAGCGTCTGCCGAGAGAGAGAGTACAATAAATCACGGTGTTGTTGTGCAACATGCTTCATGAAGTCAGCATGGAGCTCATCTGGGTTAAGCAGTGAATAGCTGGGACATGGAACAGATGGGCTGGAAGCCATTAGATCATTAGGTCTGTGGTGTACAGTCTGACTGCATGGTTAACAGCAGACACATGGACCACGGCTCCTCTTGTTAACAACTTAAAGGGCATTTTTCACTGTGACTCTCATCTATGCCTCACAAATCATCCACACACACACATTCTGCTCCTAATGCTGAAGGCCCCAGTTTCACGTGTGTGTGTGTGTGTGTGTGTGTGTGTGTGTGTGTGTGTGTGTGTGTGTGTGTGTGTGTGTGTGTGTGTGTGTGTGTGTGTGTGTGTGTGTGTGTGTGCGTGTGCGTGTGTGTGCGCGTGTGTGTGCGTGTGTGCTTCTGAGACTGTGGTGGGTCCGATCTTAGTCACAGTCGTAAAACCCCACATCCTCACTTCACACAACAGCCCTTTCAGAGGATGGGAGTGAGTTCTGGGTTCTGGGTTCTGGCAGGATGAACTGTGTGCAAGATATATTTAGCTCATTACAGGTTGTTGTGTTATTATTTAAAATCAGCATTTTTCCATATTAGATCAACAACATTTGTTATGAATCTGAATTACAATACTTTAGTAATACAATTACATTGTAATGTAAACCGTGTATAGACATGCAAAACAAGTACAGTAACTGAAGGTTGTATCATGAAATGCACCACACGCATCCTGTCACATTGTGTTAATCTGACCCTAGTTATGACAGTATATCAGATTAACAATATCCTGTCACATTGTGTTAATCTGACCCTAGTTATGACAGTATATCAGATTAACAATATCCTGTCACATTGTGTTAATCTGACCCTAGTTATGACAATATATCAGATTAACAATATCCTGTCACATTGTGTTAATCTGACTCTAGTTATGACAGTATATCAGATTAACAATATCCTGTCATATTGTGTTAATCTGACTCTAGTTATGACAGTATATCAGATTAACAATATCCTGTCACATCACATTGTGTTAATCTGACTTGTTTATCTGACCCTAGTTATGACAGTATATCAGATTAACAATATCCTGTCACATTGTGTTAATCTGACTCTAGTTATGACAGTATATTAGATTAACAATATCCTGTCACATTGTGTTAATCTTTATGTTATATTAACAATGACCTGACTCTAGTTATGACAGTATATCAGATTAACAATATCCTGTCACATTGTGTTAATCTGACTCTAGTTATGACAGTATATCAGATTAACAATATCCTGTCACATTGTGTTAATCTGACTCTAGTTATGACAGTATATCAGATTAACAATATCCTGTCACATTGTGTTAATCTGACTCTAGTTATGACAGTATATCAGATTAACAATATCCTGTCACATTGTGTTAATCTGACTCTAGTTATGACAGTATATCAGATTAACAATATCCTGTCACATTGTGTTAATCTGACTCTAGTTATGACAGTATATCAGATTAACAATAGCAGTATGGTCTGGTCTGTAATCTGTGTCATATCCTGACAGTGTTTAAATGACATTTTAATTAACATGCTCACTTGGTATAAGTGACAGATAAAACAATTATTCTATCATGTGGATTGACTTGGGGAGATGCTAACGGCCCCAAAAACAAATTTAATCCGTAATTAAACTGACCCCCTTAAACTAAGCATTAAGTAGGTAAACCCCCAATGTATTCGTCAACCCCCAATTCCCAATTATTCAAAATAAACAAGGACATTTTATATTCAATGAACAATGTGTGTGTTCATGCTAGAGGAACGGATGGATTGTGGTGTTTTAAGCTTAGTAGTTCTGCAGATGTTTATTGTTGTAGCTTTAATCTTCTCCTCTGGCCTGTCTGTGTGATAGGAACAATACCAAGCTAATGGTGTGGCAGAGCTAAATCTCACCTGCTATAGGCCCTGCTTCTGCTGCTGAGGCTTTAGGGAGAGGAGGAGAGGAGGAGAGGAGGAGGGATTACAGGGGGAAGGAAGAGTGAGGGAAGGAGAGGGGAAGGGAGGAGAGGAGGAGGGATTACAGAGGGAAGGAGGAGAGAGGGAAGGAGGAGAGGGGAAGGGAGGAGAGGGAGGGAGGGAGGAGAGAGGGAGGAGGAGGGAGGGAGGAGAGGGAAGGGAGGAGAGGGAGGGAGGGAGGGAGGGAGGAGAGGAGGTGGGAGGAGAGGGAAGGAGGGAAGAGGGGGAGGGAGAGGGGGAAGGAGGAGAGGGATTGAGGAGAGGAGGAAGGAAGAGAGGAGGAGGGAGGGAAGAGGTAGGGAGGGGGAGATAGGGAAGGAAGAGAGGGAGGAGAGGGGGAGGGAGGAAAAGAGGAAGGGGAAGGAGGAAGGAAGAGAGGAGGAGGGAGGGAAGAGGTAGGGAGGGAGGAGATAGGGAAAGAAGAGAGGGAGGAGAGGGGGAGGGAGGAAAAGAGGAAGAGGAAGGAGGAGGGAATAGATGGGGAAGGAGGAGAGAGGGAAGAAGGAGAAGAGGAAAGAGGAGAGGGAAGGAGGAGGGAATATATGGGGAAGGAGGAGAGGGGGAAGGAGGAGAAGAGGAGAGGGGGAAGGAGGACGGAATAGATGTGGAAGGAGGAGAGGGGGTAGGAGGAGAAGGGGAGGGAGGAGAGGGGGAAGGAGGAGAAGGGGAGGAGAGGGAGGAATGGGGAAGGAGAAGGGAATAGATGGGGAAGGAGGAGAAGGGGAGGAGAGTAGGGAATAGATGGGGAAGGAGGAGAAGGGGAAGGAGGAGAAGGGGAGGAGAGTAGGGAATAGATGGGGAAGGAGGAGAGGGGGAAGGATGGAAGGCCGTGATCTGGATGATTTGAGGGGAGGGCAGGGATGACAGTCTGTGCATGTAGAGGGAAGTCCTGGTCAGATTTGGCCTGATGACATGATGTCTACTATGTCCCACTTTACTGCTTAATTATTATTATTTATTGCCCCTGGGCTGTCATTTACTTTATGTTCATATTCTTATCTTTTATTATGTCTTATTGTTGTTGCCTTGTCCAGAAGGAACCTGAAAGTAAGCATTTAGTTGGATGGCGTTTACCATGTGTATCCCTTACATACGACTAATATAACGTGAAACTTGAAACTTGCTGGTCTTCTACACCAAAGCACTGGCCAACCCAGCTGGTTTGCAATAACATCTCCCTTCATCCTGCAACATGAGACCTCTTAACCAGCGCCCCTTCCGCTATCAGCCCTTAGATCAGGATGGGAATGAGCACCAGGGGCATCGTGGGGGGTCGTGGGAAGGGAATGGAGGTCACAAACATTCTGCTACGACTCCTTCTGTGTGTGGTGGGTGTTAGGTTCCATACTGTGTATGTTCTATTCTATTATTTCTATTCTATTATTTTGTATTCTATTATTTTCTATTCTATTATTTTCTATTCATTTCTATTCTATTATTTTGTATTCTATTATTTATATTATTTTATTTAAATTATTTTCTATGCTATTCTATTTTCTATTCTATTATTTTATATTATATTATTTTCTATTATATTTATTTTATATTCTATTCTATTATATTGTTTTATATTCTATTCTATTATTTTCTATTCTATTTCTTTTATATTCTATTATATTCTATTCTATTGTTTTATATTCTATTCTATTATTTTATTTATTTTATTTTATATCCTATTATTTTCTATTCTATTTATTTTCTATTCTATTCTATTCTATTCTGTTCTATTGTTTTATATTCTATTCTATTATTTTATTTATTTTATTTTCTATCCTATTATTTTCTATTCTATTTCTTTTCTATTCTATTCTATTCTATTGTTTTATATTCTATTCTGTTATTTTATTTATTTTATTTTCTATTCTATTATTTTCTATTCTAATATTTAAAAAATAATATTCTATTATTTCCTGTTCTATTCTTTTCTATTCTATTATGTTCTATGCTTTTGTTTCATTGTTACATACCTGAGATGGAAAACATCTCAAGATGTCAGCCTTGTCTCTCTTCGCTGCTTTCAAATCTGGTCGGCCCTCAAGTCACCTTTAACCACGGAAGAGAAAATCCCCCAAATTGAACCAAATGTGTGTTGTGTTAGTGCCAGAGGTAAATGTCAATGCTTCCCTGATTGGATGCATCTAGACAGAGAGGAAAGTGCCCCTAGCATCAGAGCCAGGGCTGGAGCTGTGTTAGGGCCCCAGGGTTAGGGCATAGGGGAGCTGTGTTAGGGCCCCGGGGTTAGGGCATAGGGGATCTGTGGTAGGAAGTGAGAGGTAGGAGGGTTGTCTGAGGGCATGTAGAGCATCATCAATCCTCTGACCTAGTCTGTAGTCTCCTAGTCATCCACCACCCCAGGAGAACTGTCTGATTCAACACTTCAGGACGTACAACAGGATTAAACAAACAAACACAACTCAGAATCATTCCATTTGGTGCCAGATGTTGAGTAAAATGTTGACTTCATAGTCTTATTGTAGAGAGCATAGAGAGGGTTACTAATATTGTATTGTGGTAGATTCACCATTTCATAATGCAGAATATAAACCATTAGTAGTGTATTAAACATGTAATATTATAAATCATATGGGAATACATTTATGTCAGTAATTGTTTCCCAGAAAGACAATTAGGAAGAGGGTTTTATCTATCAGAAATGCCATTTTTAGATGCAACATCTGGTCTGATGATCCATGGCTCCAACCAATCAGACAGAGAGGATACTGGGGATCCAACAAGAATCAGACTACTACAGTACTAGTACTGCTTCATGTTATATACACCCAATGTACTGGCCATGTACTGGGCTCCCGGGTGGTGCAGCGGTCTAAGGCACTGAGACCTGGGACACCAGGTGGTTGTCATTTTTTATTTAACTGAATTATCTAATTATGAATGAATTATCAGGTAGAACAGAAAACCAACATTAATCTGGACCTCGTAGGGTCAGACTTGAATAACCCTGTCGTAGTGTGTCTATCCTGGGTTCTGCTGGTCAGTCAGTCAGTGAGTGACATGTTCCCTCCTGCCCAGCCAAGCCTGTCTTTCCACTCTGACTATAGTCTCTATCACTGTCTGTATCTGTAGCTGTTGTGTTCTGCTCCCCAGAGCCTGGTTCCACTCATCTGACTGTGTAACACTGTATTTCTCCTCTCCTCTCCTCTCCTCTCCTCTCCTCTCCTCTCCTCTCCTCTCCTCTCCTCTCCTCTCCTCTCCTCTCCTCTCCTCTCCTCTCCTCTCCTCTCAACTCTCCTCAACTCTCCTCAACTCTCCTCAACTCTCCTCAACTCTCCTCTCCCCTCCCTTCCCTTCCCCTCTCCTCTCCTCTCCTCTCCTCTCCTCTCCTCTCCTCTCCTCTCCTCTCCTCTCCTCTCCTCTCCTCTCCTCTCCTCTCCTCTCCTCTCCTCTCCTCTCCTCTCCTCTCCTCTCCTCTCTTCTCTTCTCCTGTCCTGTACCTGTATCTGTATCTGTATCTGTATCTGTATCTGTATCTGTAACTCAGTCTGGACCGGAGGGCAGAACACCACCCTCCCACCCAACAGAAGGGGCTTCACCTGCAAGATAGAGCTTTAGAAACTAATACATTCAGCTCACTTCACAATGCTATTCCATTCCGTTCTTATCTACTCTGTTCTAGAGAAAACTGGGGCAGGTTATTGCAGTGGGTATTTGATACAGGGATGTTTGTATTCCCCGTAAGTCAATAAAGGTTCAACCAGGCTGTCAAAGCTGATAACCCACATTAACCACACAGTTAGTACATCATTAAGAGTGAGTATTACCGTAGATGCTGACGCATATCCTGTCTGGTTTTGGGGCGGCAGGTAGTCTAGTGGTTGGAGCGTTGTGCCAGTAACTGAAAGGTTGCTGGATCGAATCCCTGAGCTGACAAGGTAAAAATCTGTCGTTCTGCCCCTGAACAAGGCAGTTAACCCACTGTTCCCCAGTAGGCCGTCATTGGAAAAGACAAATTTGTTCGTAGGCTACAGTTAGTACGCTACAGTTAGTAGGATACAGTTAGTAGGATACAGTTAGTAGACTATAGTTAGTAGGATACAATTAGTAGGATACAGTTAGTAGGATACAGTTAGTAGACTATAGTTAGTAGGATACAGTTAGTAGGATACAGTTAGTAGGATACAGTTAGTAGACTACAGATAGTAGGATACAGTTAGTAGGATACAGTTAGTAGGATACAGTTAGTAGACTATAGTTAGTAGGATACAGTTAGTAGGATACAGTTAGTAGGATACAGTTAGTAGGATACAGTTAGTAGACTATAGTTAGTAGGATACAGTTAGTAGGCTACAGTTAGTAGGATACAGTTAGTAGACTATAGTTAATAGGATACAGTTAGTAGGATACAGTTAGTAGGATACAGTTAGTAGACTATAGTTAGTAGAATACAGTTAGTAGGATACAGTTAGTAGGCTACAGTTAGTAGGATACAGTTAGTAGGATACAGTTAGTAGACTATAGTTAGTAGGATACAGTTAGTAGGATACAGTTAGTAGACTATATTTGGTAGGATACAGTTAGTAGGCTACAGTTAGTAGGCTACAGTTAGTAGGATACAGTTAGTAGGATACAGTTAGTAGACTATAGTAAGTAGGATACAGTTAGTAAGATACAGTTAGTAAGATACAGTTAGTAGACTACAGTTAGTAGGATACAGGTGGTAGGATACAGTTAGTAGACTACAGTTAGTAGGATACAGTTAGTAAGATACAGTTAGTAGGATACAGTTAGTAGGATACAGTTAGTAGACTACATTTAGTAAGATACAGTTAGTAGGATACAGTTAGTAAGATACAGTTAGTAGGATACAGTTAGTAGACTACAGTTAGTAGGATACAGTTAGTAAGATACAGTTAGTAGGATACAGTTAGTAAGATACAGTTAGTAAGATACAGTTAGTAGACTACAGTTAGTAGACTACAGTTAGTAGGATACAGGTGGTAGGATACAGTTAGTAGATTACAGTTACTAGACTACAGTTAGTAGGATACAGGTGGTAGGATACAGTTAGTAGACTACAGTTAGTAGGATACAGTTAGTAAGATACAGTTAGTAAGATACAGTTAGTAGATTACAGTTAGTAGGATACAGTTAGTAGACTACAGTTAGTAGGATACAGTTAGTAGACTACAGTTAGTAGGATACAGTTAGTAGACTACAGTTAGTAGACTACAGATAGTAGGATACAGTTAGTAAGATACAGTTAGTAAGATACAGTTAGTAGATTACAGTTAGTAGGATACAGTTAGTAGACTACAGTTAGTAGGATACAGTTAGTAGACTACAGTTAGTAGGATACAGTTAGTAGACTACAGTTAGTAGGATACAGTTAGTAGACTACAGATAGTAGACTACAGATAGTA
>NW_025745835.1:139482-154482 GCF_021184085.1 Oncorhynchus gorbuscha
TGATTGTCTCTTTTTTCTTTAGAGTTACATGCCCACAGTGTTCGAGAATTACACGGCCAGTTTTGAAATAGACACGAAAAGAATAGAGCTCAGCCTATGGGACACGTCAGGTAATGATCCATTTCATTTATTTAATCTGTCTATGTTTGCCATAACTCTATGACCCAGTCTCCCCTATTATAATATTTAGTTTACATGTATATAACCTGGGGAAATGTATATAACCTGGGTAGATGTATATAACCTGGGTAGATGTATATAACCTGGGTAGATGTATATAACCTGGGTAAATGTATATAACCTGGGTAGATGTATATAACCTGGGTAAATGTATATAACCTGGGTAAATGTATATAACCTGGGTAAATGTATATAACCTGGGTAGATGTATATAACCTGGGTAGATGTATATAACCTGGGTAGATGTATATAACCTGGGTAGATGTATATAACCTGGGTAGATGTATATAACCTGGGTAAATGTATATAACCTGCCTTTGGTTCCCATGATGCCCATTGATCACAGTTGCTGTCCATTAGAAATGCAGCTGCCAGGCATGTCAGGACCTGTTGGTCTCACAGTGTGTGTGCAGGGTGTCATGGAGGAATACATCTGTTGACAGTGATGAATATTTCATGTTTAATGAAACCTAAATGATCTATTATTTATTATCAAGTTCTGGTTTGTTACATGCCTAGAAGAAGTCATGATGCTACTGTGGAATTGTAGGGATGGACCAGCTGGTTGAACCATTCAGACAGACACCACTGACCAAATGTTCTACCATGCTTCTCCACCCCTCCCCCTCAACAAAGACACCATGCAGCCAATCAGTAACAGTGAGAAGACTGTCCTCCCTCCAGACAATCTGCTATTTCTGTACCTGGTGCAGTTAGTCTTATACTGGCCTCTTCCAGTATACTGGTTTCTAGTGTTGAGGAGTTAACCTCATGGGATCTCCATCCATGCTGGAAGTCTGGAAGTAATTATGTGTTGTAGCCCCACTCTCCTCCAGCCGGATCCCCAGCCCTCTCCCTTCCGTAGCCCCACTCTCCTCCAGCTGGATCCCCAGCCCTCTCCCTTCCGTAGCCCCACTCTCCTCCAGCTGGATCCCCAGCCCTCTCCCTTCCGTAGCCCCACTCTCCTCCAGCTGGATCCCCAGCCCTCTCCCTTCCGTAGCCCCACTCTCCTCCAGCCGGATCCCCAGCCCTCTCCCTTCCGTAGCCCCACTCTCCTCCAGCCGGATCCCCAGCCCTCTCCCTTCCGTAGCCCCACTCTCCTCCAGCCGGATCCCCAGCCCTCTCCCTTCCGTAGCCCCACTCTCCTCCAGCCGGATCCCCAGCCCTCTCCCTTCCGTAGCCCCACTCTCCTCCAGCCGGATCCCCAGCCCTCTCCCTTCCGTAGCCCCACTCTCCCCCAGCCGGATCCCCAGCCCTCTTCCTTCCATTGTTCCACACTCCCATAGCCCTCTCCCTTCCATTGTTCCACACTCCCCTAGCCCTCTCCCTTCCATTGTTCCACACTCCCATAGCCCTCTCCCTTCCATTGTTCCACACTCCCCTAGCCCTCTCCCTTCCATTGCTCCACACTCCCCTAGCCCTCTCCCTTCCATTGCTCCACACTCCCCAGCCCTCTCCCTTCCATTGCTCCACACTCCCCTAGCCCTCTCCCTTCCATTGCTCCACTCTCCCCAGCCTTCTCCCTTTCTTGGCCCCACTCTCCCCCAGCCCAATCCCCAGCCCTCTCCCTGCTTTTGCCCCACGTTCCCTCAGCCCTCTCCCAGCTTTTGCCCCACTTTCCCTCAGCCCAATCCCCAGCCCTCTCCCTGCTTAAGCCCCAGGTCTGCAAACCTTTGCCTCTATGCTTCCCCCTCAGCTGTCCCCTGCCTGGACTGTGCTTGTAACCTGGGGGTGGTGGAGGTGGAGGTGGAGGTGGTAGTTCAAGCTGGGGCTCTGTTGCCAAGTGGGTCTGTTTGTCTGTCCGGTTGGCTGTAGAGGGACTGTCTGTCTGCCTGGTTGGCTGTAGAGGGACTGTCTGTCTGCCTGGTTGGCTGTAGAGGGACTGTCTGTCTGCCTGGTTGGCTGTAGAGGGACTGTCTGTCTGCCTGGTTGGCTGTAGAGGGACTGTCTGTCTGTCTGGTTGGCTGTAGAGGGACTGTCTGTCTGGTTGGCTGTAGAGGTACTGTCTGTCTGCCTGGTTGGCTGTAGAGAGACTGTCTGTCTGCCTGGTTGGCTGTAGAGGGACTGTCTGCCTGTAGTGTAGAGGGACTGTCTGTCTGCCTGGTTGGCTGTAGAGAGACTGTCTGTCTGTCTGTAGTGTAGAGGGACTGTCTGTCTGCCTGGTTGGCTGTAGAGAGACTGTCTGTCTGCCTGGTTGGCTGTAGAGGGACTGTCTGCCTGTAGTGTAGAGGGACTGTCTGTCTGCCTGGTTGGCTGTAGAGAGACTGTCTGTCTGTCTGTAGTGTAGAGGGACTGTCTGTCTGCATGTATTGTAGAGGGACTGTCTGTCTGCATGTATTGTAGAGGGACTGTCTGTCTGTCTGTCTGTCTGTCTGTCTGTCTGTAGTGTAGTGTAGTGTAGTGTAGTGTAGTGTAGTGTAGTGTAGTGTAGTGTGTAGTGGGACTGTCTGTCTGTAGTGTAGTGTAGAGGGACTGTCTGTCTGCATGTATTGTAGAGGGAATGTCTGTCTGCCTGTAGTGTAGTGTAGAGGGAGTGTCTGTCTGTAGTGTGGAGGGACTGTCTGCCTGTAGTGTAGAGGGAGTGTCTGTCTGCCTGTAGTGTAGTGTGGAGGGACTGTCTGTCTGTAGTGTGGAGTGACTGTCTGTAGTGTAGAGGGAGTGTCTGTCTGTAGTGTGGAGGGACTGTCTGCCTGTAGTGTGGAGGGAGTGTCTGCCTGTAGTGTAGAGGGAGTGTCTGTCTGCCTGTAGTGTAGTGTGGAGGGACTGTCTGTCAGTAGTGTGGAGTGACTGTCTGTAGTGTAGAGGGAGTGTCTGTCTGTAGTGTGGAGGGACTGTCTGCCTGTAGTGTGGAGGGAGTCTGTCTGTAGTGTGGAGGGTCTGTCTGTCTGTCTGTCTGTCTGTCTGTCTGTCTGTCTGTCTGTCTGTCTGTCTGTCTGTCTGTCTGTCTGTCTGTCTGTCTGTCTGTCTGTCTGTCTGTCTGTCTGTCTGTCTGTCTGTCTGTCTGTCTGTCTGTCTGTCTCCTGATTTCTTCTGTAGGTCTCCTGAGCCTTTCCTAGGCACGACTCTGTGATTGGCTCAGCTTCAGTGGGCAAACACAGAGCTGGTGTGTGTGTGTGTGTGTGTGTGTGTGTGTGTGTGTGTGTGTGTGTGTGTGTGTGTGTGTGTGTGTGTGTGTGTGTGTGTGTGTGTGTGTGTGTGTGTGTGTGTGTGTGTGTGTGTGTGTGTGTGTGTGTGTGTGTGTACTGCAGATCCTATGTATCCCCTAATGGGAACCCCTCTTTTATTCAGTAGGGCCTCTGAGCGACTGGCTGATCCCATGCCTCTATCCAGGCTTTAACAAGGTAGAGACACCTGAGCTCTGCTCATTACCAGAACTGAGCTGCACATTGATGGGCTCTGCCTCCCTGTCCGCTTTGTTTTCAAGCAGGAATAGAGGAAGGGAAGGAGCAGAGCCAAACAGGAGTGGAGGTGCAGCAGACTAACACAAATTCTCACAGTAACAACGAAAAAGTAAGCTACTGGATATACAGTATAGTATAGAACACAACCCAGTAATACAGTATAGTATAGTATAGAACACAGCCCAGTAATACAGTATAGTATAGAACACAACCCAGTAATACAGTATAGTATAGAACACAACCCAGTAATACAGTATAGTATAGAACACAACCCAGTAATACAGTATAGTATAGAACACAACCCAGTAATACAGTATAGTATAGAACACAACCCAGTAATACAGTATAGTATGGAACACAGCCCAGTAATATAGTATAGTATAGAACACAACCCAGTAATACAGTATAGTATAGTATAGTATAGAACACAACCCAGTAATACAGTATAGTATAGAACACAACCCAGTAATACAGTATAGTATAGAACACAACCCAGTAATACAGTATAGGATAGAACACAGCCCAGTAATATAGTATAGTATAGAACACAACCCAGTAATACAGTATAGTATAGAACACAGCCCAGTAATATAGTATAGTATAGAACACAACCCAGTAATACAGTATAGTATAGAACACAACCCAGTAATACAGTATAGTATAGTATAGAACACAACCCAGTAATACAGTATAGTATAGTATAGAACACAACCCAGTAATACAGTATAGTATGGAACACAGCCTAGTAATATAGTATAGTATAGAACACAACCCAGTAATACAGTATAGTATAGTATAGAACACAGCCCAGTAATACAGTATAGTATAGAACACAACCCAGTAATACAGTATAGTATAGAACACAACCCAGTAATACAGTATAGTATAGAACACAACCCAGTAATACAGTATAGTATGGAACACAACCCAGTAATACAGTATAGTATAGTATAGTATAGAACACAACCCAGTAATACAGTATAGTATAGTATAGAACACAGCCCAGTAATACAGTATAGTATAGAACACAACCCAGTAATACAGTATAGTATAGTATAGAACACAACCCATTAATACAGTATAGTATAGTATAGAACACAGCCCAGTAATACAGTATAGTATAGAACACAACCCAGTAATACAGTATAGTATAGTATAGAACACAACCCATTAATACAGTATAGTATAGAACACAGCCCAGTAATACAGTATAGTATAGTATAGAACACAACCCAGTAATACAGTATAATATAGAACACAACCCAGTAATACAGTTTAGTATAGTATAGTATAGAACACAACCCATTAATACAGTATAGTATAGAACACAACCCAGTAATACAGTATAGTATAGTATAGAACACAACCCATTAATACAGTATAGTATAGAACACAACCCAGTAATACAATATAGTATAGTACAGAACACAACCCATTAATACAGTATAGTATAGTATAGAACACAACCCAGTAATACAGTATAGTATGGAACACAGCCCAGTAATATAGTATAGTATAGAACACAACCCAGTAATACAGTATAGTATAGTATAGTATAGAACACAACCCAGTAATACAGTATAGTATAGTATAGAACACAGCCCAGTAATACAGTATAGTATAGTATAGAACACAGCCCAGTAATACAGTATAGTATAGAACACAACCCAGTAATACAGTATAGTATAGTATAGAACACAACCCATTAATACAGTATAGTATAGTATAGAACACAGCCCAGTAATACAGTATAGTATAGAACACAACCCAGTAATACAGTATAGTATAGTATAGAACACAACCCATTAATACAGTATAGTATAGAACACAGCCCAGTAATACAGTATAGTATAGTATAGAACACAACCCAGTAATACAGTATAATATAGAACACAACCCAGTAATACAGTTTAGTATAGTATAGTATAGAACACAACCCATTAATACAGTATAGTATAGAACACAACCCAGTAATACAGTATAGTATAGTATAGAACACAACCCATTAATACAGTATAGTATAGAACACAACCCAGTAATACAATATAGTATAGTACAGAACACAACCCATTAATACAGTATAGTATAGTATAGAACACAACCCATTAATACAGTATAGTATAGAACACAACCCAGTAATACAGTATAGTATAGTATAGAACACAACCCATTAATACAGTATAGTATAGAACACAGCCCAGTAATACAGTATAGTATAGTATAGAACACAACCCAGTAATACAGTATAATATAGAACACAACCCAGTAATACAGTTTAGTATAGTATAGTATAGAACACAACCCAGTAATACAGTTTAGTATAGTATAGTATAGAACACAACCCATTAATACAGTATAGTATAGAACACAACCCAGTAATACAGTATAATATAGAACACAACCCAGTAATACAGTATAATATAGAACACAACCCAGTAATACAGTTTAGTATAGAACACAACCCAGTAATACAGTATAGTATAGAACACAACCCAGTAATACAGTATAGTATAGAACACAACCCAGTAATACAGTATAGTATAGAACACAGCCCAGTAATACAGTATAGTATAGAACACAACCCAGTAATACAGTATAGTATAGAACACAACCCAGTAAAACAGTATAGTATAGAACACAACCCAGTAATACAGTATAATATAGAACACAACCCAGTAATACAGTATAGTATAGAACACAACCCAGTAATACACTATAGTATAGAACACAACCCAGTAATACAGTATAGTATAGAACACAACCCAGTAAAACAGTATAGTATAGAACACAACCCAGTAATACAGTATAATATAGAACACAACCAGTAATACAGTTTAGTTTAGTATAGTATAGAACACAACCCAGTAATACAGTTTAGTTTAGTATAGTATAGAACACAACCCAGTAATACAGTATAGTATAGAACACAACCCAGTAATACAATATAGTATAGTATAGAACACAACCCAGTAATACAGTATAGTATAGAACACAACCCAGTAATACAGTATAGTATAGAACACAACCCAGTAATACAATATAGTATAGTATAGAACACAACCCAGTAATACAGTATAGTATAGAACACAACCCAGTAATACAGTTTAGTTTAGTATAGTATAGAACACAACCCAGTAATACAGTTTAGTTTAGTATAGTATAGAACACAACCCATTAATACAGTATAATATAGAACACAACCCAGTAATACAATATAGTATAGTATAGAACACAACCCAGTAATACAGTATAGTATAGAACACAACCCAGTAATACAGTATCGTATAGAACACAACCCAGTAATACAGTTTAGTTTAGTATAGTATAGTATAGAACACAACCCAGTAATACAGTATAGTATAGAACACAACCCAGTAATACAGTTTAGTTTAGTATAGTATAGAACACAACCCAGTAATACAGTATAGTATAGAACACAACCCAGTAATACAGTATAGTATAGAACACAACCCAGTAATACAGTATAGTATAGAACACAACCCAGTAATACAGTATCGTATAGAACACAACCCAGTAATACAGTTTAGTTTAGTATAGTATAGTATAGAACACAACCCAGTAATACAGTATAGTATAGAACACAACCCAGTAATACAGTATAGTATAGAACACAACCCAGTAATACAGTATCGTATAGAACACAACCCAGTAATACAGTTTAGTTTAGTATAGTATAGTATAGAACACAACCCAGTAATACAGTATAGTATAGAACACAACCCAGTAATACAGTATAGTATAGAACACAACCCAGTAATACAGTATAGTATAGAACACAACCCAGTAATACAGTATAGTATAGAACACAACCCATTAATACAGTATAGTATAGAACACAACCCAGTAATACACTACAGTATAGTATAGAACACAACCCAGTAATACAGTATAGTATAGAACACAGCCCAGTAATACAGTATAGTATAGAACACAACCCAGTAATACAGTATAATATAGAACACAGCCCAGTAATACAGTATAGTATAGAACACAGCCCAGTAATACAGTATAGTATAGAACACAACCCAGTAATACAGTATAATATAGAACACAACCCAGTAATACACTACAGTATAGTATAGAACACAACCCAGTAATACAGTATAGTATAGAACACAACCCAGTAATACAGTATCGTATAGAACACAACCCAGTAATACAGTTTAGTTTAGTATAGTATAGTATAGTATAGAACACAACCCAGTAATACAGTTTAGTTTAGTATAGTATAGTATAGAACACAACCCAGTAATACAGTTTAGTATAGTATAGAACACAACCCAGTAATACAGTATAGTATAGAACACAACCCAGTAATACAGTATAGTATAGAACACAACCCAGTAATACAGTATAGTATAGAACACAACCCAGTAATACAGTATAGTATAGAACACAACCCAGTAATACAGTATCGTATAGAACACAACCCAGTAATACAGTTTAGTTTAGTATAGTATAGTATAGAACACAACCCAGTAATACAGTATAGTATAGAACACAACCCAGTAATACAGTATAGTATAGAACACAACCCAGTAATACAGTATCGTATAGAACACAACCCAGTAATACAGTTTAGTTTAGTATAGTATAGTATAGAACACAACCCAGTAATACAGTATAGTATAGAACACAACCCAGTAATACAGTATAGTATAGAACACAACCCATTAATACAGTATAGTATAGAACACAACCCAGTAATACACTACAGTATAGTATAGAACACAACCCAGTAATACAGTATAGTATAGAACACAGCCCAGTAATACAGTATAGTATAGAACACAACCCAGTAATACAGTATAATATAGAACACAACCCAGTAATACAGTTTAGTATAGTATAGTATAGAACACAACCCATTAATACAGTATAGTATAGAACACAACCCAGTAATACAGTATAGTATAGAACACAACCCAGTAATACAGTTTAGTTTAGTATAGTATAGTATAGAACACAACCCATTAATACAGTATAGTATAGAACACAATCCAGTAATACAGTATAGTATAGAACACAACCCAGTAATACAGTATAGTATAGAACACAACCCATTAATACAGTATAGTATAGAACACAGCCCAGTAATACAGTATAGTATAGAACACAGCCCAGTAATACAGTATAGTATAGAACACAACCCAGTAATACAGTATAGTATAGAACACAACCCAGTAAAACAGTATAGTATAGAACACAACCCAGTAATACAGTATAATATAGAACACAACCCAGTAATACAGTTTAGTATAGAACACAACCCAGTAATACAGTTTAGTTTAGTATAGTATAGTATAGAACACAACCCAGTAATACAGTTTAGTTTAGTATAGTATAGTATAGAACACAACCCAGTAAAACAGTATAGTATAGAACACAACCCAGTAAAACAGTATAGTATAGAACACAACCCAGTAATACAGTATAGTATAGAACACAACCCAGTAATACAGTATAGTATAGAACACAACCCAGTAATACAATATAGTATAGTATAGAACACAACCCAGTAATACAGTATAGTATAGAACACAACCCAGTAATACAGTATCGTATAGAACACAACCCAGTAATACAGTTTAGTTTAGTATAGTATAGTATAGAACACAACCCAGTAATACAATATAGTATAGTATAGTATAGAACACAACCCAGTAATACAGTATAGTATAGAACACAACCCAGTAATACAGTATAGTATAGAACACAGCCCAGTAATACAGTATAGTATAGAACACAGCCCAGTAATACAGTATAGTATAGAACACAACCCAGTAATACAGTATAGTATAGAACACAGCCCAGTAATACAGTATAGTATAGAACACAACCCAGTAATACAGTATAGTATAGTATAGTATAGAACACAACCCAGTAATACAGTATAGTATAGAACACAACCCAGTAATACAGTATCGTATAGAACACAACCCAGTAATACACTATAGTATAGTACAGAACACAACCCAGTAAAACAGTATAGTATAGAACACAACCCAGTATTACAGTATAGTATAGAACACAACCCAGTAATACAGTATAATATAGAACACAGCCCAGTAATATAGTATAGAACACAGCCCAGTAATACAGTATAGTATAGAACACAGCCCATTAATACAGTATAGTATAGAACACAGCCCAGTAATACAGTATAGTATAGAACACAACCCAGTAATACAGTATAGTATAGAACACAACCCAGTAATACAGTATAGTATAGAACACAACCCAGTAATACAGTATAGTATAGTATAGAACACAACCCAGTAATACAGTATAGTATAGAACACAACCCAGTAATACAGTATAGTATAGAACACAACCCAGTAATACAGTATAGGATAGAACACAACCCAGTAATACAGTATAGTATAGAACACAACCCAGTAATACAGTATAGTATAGAACACAACCCAGTAATACAGTATAGTATAGAACACAACCCATTAATACAGTATAGTATAGAACACAACCCATTAATACAGTATAATATAGAACACAGCCCAGTAATACAGTGTAGTATAGAACACAACCCAGTAATACAGTATAGTATAGAACACAACCCAGTAATACAGTATAGTATAGAACACAACCCAGTAATACAGTATAGTATAGAACACAACCCAGTAACAGGCCTTCCACTCACATATGGATATAAAGCAGTGGTATTAAAAGTCAGGTTCATGACCCCTAGTGGGGGAATTGCAGTTGGGTCGACAAATAAAATTATTTAAAAAAATTAGAAGTACAAATTATTTTACTACCTTGCTCAAGGGCAGAACGGCACATTTTTACACAATCAACATTTTGGTTACTATCCCAACGCTTTAACCGCTAGGCTACCTGCTGCCCTCCTAGAAAATGGACAGGCTTTAAAGTTTTGTCATTAGATATGTGGTGGGGGGGAAAATGGGTTCCCCAGAAATGATGGTGAAAAAAATGGGGTCCCTGCGGAAAAACTTGAAATACCACGGACATAAAGCTATTGAACCCATATCAACTCACTATCCTAACTATTAAATAAAGGGGCAGGCAGACAGCCAATCACCTTAGCAAACTGCCTCAGACACACACCTCCACTTTCAACATCCAAGGAGAGACGCAATGAAAGAAACGTTGCAAAGAAACATTTCAACACCCCGTAGCCCAGCCGACAGGCCTCTAACCTTTAACCCTGAAGGTGAAGGAGCACACAGAGGACAAATGGGAGTTTATAACTTCCCAGGACATTACCTTAACGACCTCCATTTTATTGTTACCCCCTGACTGACTGTCTGTGGTTCATTAACGGCATCACAGATAAACAGAGATCAAATACGCCAGGGTCAGTCCACCACCACTTCCTACTGTAGGGAGTCCTGTAGGTCAGGGGTCAGGGGGATGTGGGTTCCTTCCTGGGAGGGTTAGGGGGATGTGGGTTCCTTCCTGGGAGAGTTAGGGGGATGTGAGTTCCTTCCTGGGAGGGTTAGGGGGATGTGGGTTCCTTCCTGGGAGAGTTAGGGGATGTGGGTTCCTTCCTGGGAGGGGCAGGGGGATGTGGGTTCCTTCCTGGGAGAGTTAGGGGGATGTGGGTTCCTTCCTGGGAGAGTTAGGGGGATGTGAGTTCCTTCCTGGGAGAGTTAGGGGGATGTGGGTTCCTTCCTGGGAGGGTTAGGGGATGTGGGTTCCTTCCTGGGAGAGTTAGGGGGATGTGGGTTCCTTCCTGGGAGAGTTAGGGGGATGTGGGTTTCTTCCTGGGAGGGGCAGGGGGATGTGGGTTCCTTCCTGGGAGGGGCAGGGGATGTGGGTTCCTTCCTGGGAGGGTTAGGGGGATGTGGGTTCCTTCCTGGGAGGGTTAGGGGGATGTGGGTTCCTTCCTGGGAAGGGCAGGGGGATGTGGGTTCCTTCCTGGGAGGGTTAGGGGGATGTGGGTTCCTTCCTGGGAGGGTTAGGGGGATGTGGGTTCCTTCCTGGGAGGGTTAGGGGGATGTGGGTTCCTTCCTGGGAGAGTTAGGGGGATGTGGGTTCCTTCCTGGGAGGGTTATGGGATGTGGGTTCCTTCCTGGGAGGGGCAGGGGGATGTGGGTTCCTTCCTGGGAGAGTTAGGGGGATGTGGGTTCCTTCCTGGGAGGGTTAGGGGGATGTGGGTTCCTTCCTGGGAGGGTTAGGGGGATGTGGGTTCCTTCCTGGGAGGGGCAGGGGGATGTGGGTTCCTTCCTCGGAGGGGCAGGGGGTTGTGCGTTTCAGTCTGGGAGGGTCCGGGGTCAGGGGGATGTGGGTTCCTTCTTGGGAGGGTCAAAGGATTGTGTGTTTCAGTTTGGAAGGTGTGGGGGCTCCAGTTCCACAGATGCCTGAGTTCCTGCCCCCCTACTGCTCCCTGGCAAGACAAGAGGCAGAGGGAAACATATTGATTAGTTCTGGGGCTGCTGAGTTAGTTAGGGAGATTTCAAAGGGGGGAGTGAATCCCACAGCTGCTAACCTGCAGGCTCCTCCATATCAATCACATGCTGAGAAGAAGAGGGAGGATGGGGAGGAGGACGGGGGATGAGGAGGGGTGCTAGATACCGGGGATAAAGCTAGAGCTGAGCTGGGCTTATCTGCAGGAGCCATTCTCCCCAGGGCCGGATTTGGGAGCACCTACCTCCAGGGGGCCTTTCCTGCGATTGAAAACATTTTGCCATGAAACAGAGAGAATATGTTGCAGTTTTATCATGAGACTAAGAGATACAGTATAGTATACTGTAAATGTTGCATTTTTCAAGTGAATTTCCTGCAATTCTACACATTTTTCCACGACTTCTGTCATGTTCATATGTTATTTGAGGGGCCCCGACCTCCAGCGTTGGGGGTCCCCTTGAGGTAGGGGGACCCAGGGCACGTGCCCTGCGTGCCTGTTCGTAAATCCGTCCCTCATTCTCCCCCATTGGTCTATTGACCCATCTGGGAGGTTTAGAGGAAGTTGTCCTCAAGGTGTTTGTTGCTTTGTACCTGAGGCATCGGTTCAGATGTGACTTATTTCAACAATATTACCTGTTCATTTTCTAAACGAATACAAAGAGCCTCAGAGCCAGCTGGTTGCCGTCCTGTCTCCTCCCTCTCTCCCTGCCTCCACACACGCCTCCCTCTCTCCCTGCCTCCACACACGCCTCCCTCTCTCCCTGCCTCCACACACGCCTCCCTCTCTCCCTGCCTGCCTCCACACACGCCTCCCTCTCTCCCTGCCTCCACACACGCCTCCCTCTCTCCCTGCCTCCACACACGCCTCCCTCTCTCCCTGCCTCCACACACGCCTCCCTCTCTCCCTGCCTCCACACACACGCCTCCCTCTCTCTCCCTGCCTCCACACACGCCTCCTCTCTCCATGCCTCCACACACGCCTCCCTCTCTCCCTGCCTCCACACACGCCTCCCTCTCCCTGCCTCCACACACGCCTCCCTCTCTCCCTGCCTCCACACACGCCTCCCTCTCTCCCTGCCTCCACACACGCCTCCCTCTCTCCCTGCCTCCACACACGCCTCCCTCTCTCCCTGCCTCCACACACGCCTCCCTCTCCCCCCCTGCCTCCACACACACCTCCCTCTCTCCCTGCCTCCACACACGCCTCCCTCTCTCCCTGCCTCCACACACGCCTCCCTCTCTCCCTGCCTCCACACATGCCTCCCTCTCTCCCTGCCTCCACACACGCCTCCCTCTCTCCCTGCCTCCACACACGCCTCCCGCATGACTGCTGTGTGATTCAGCGGCTGAGACAGGATGATGGATTGACTACTATCGCGCTTGTTGACACTGTTGTAGGCCGGGCCGTGCTCCGTGCACGCTGAACGCTTTGAGCCAGCCTATAGGAGGGAGACAGCAGCTGGTTCAACTCGACACAAAGAGGCCAGTGACACTCAGAGAGACAACCGTCAGGGTGATTGACCTTTCAGACGTTACACAGGCACCATTGACATTCCTCCACTAACTTGAATGCAAAGCATCTATTCTGAATCCCAACCTGGATCCTGTGTGTGTCTGCAGTCAGTTGTCCTGCTGCTTGTCCACTCTGGCTTCCAGACAGCTGAGATGGGCTCTGCTTTAGCTCCCAGGCCTTCCCTCCTACAGACCACGGTCAGCAGCCAGCCTCTGTTGCATCGGATCAATTTCTGGAGCATGTTTCACATTCCGGGGACGAAAGGTTGCTACTTGCTACTGAACAAAGAGCTCTTTTGTAAACGTTGAGATCTTTCGGCAAACTTAAGAAGAGCAGTGCATATTTCTGTTGTTAACGTTGAGATCTTTCGGCTAACTTAAGAAGAGCGGTGCATATTTCTGTTGTTAACGTTGTTAGCCTGAAAGAAAACTCAATCAAATTAGTTTTTGCATGTCTGCATGCCTTAGATCAGCTGTACTGTATACTCATTTACACTGTGTGACCTGGGTAACTGAATCATATAGACTGTGTGACCTGGGTAACTGAATCATATAGACTGTGTGACCTGGGTAACTGAATCATATAGACTGTGTGACCTGGGTAACTGAATCATATAGACTGTGTGACCTGGGTAACTGAATCATATAGACTGTGTGATCTGGGTAACTGAATCATATAGACTGTGTGACCTGGGTAACTGAATCATATAGACTGTGTTACCTGGGTAACTGAATCATATAGACTGTGTGACCTAGGTAACTGAATCATATAGACTGTGTTACCTGGGTAACTGAATCATATAGACTGTGTTACCTGGGTAACTGAATCATATAGACTGTGTGACCTGAGTAACTGAATCATATAGACTGTGTGACCTGGGTAACTGAATCATATAGACTGTGTGACCTGGGTAACTGAATCATATAGACTGTGTGACCTGGGTAACTGAATCATATAGACTGTGTGACCTGGGTAACTGAATCATATAGACTGTGTGACCTGGGTAACTGAATCATATAGACTGTGTGACCTGGGTAACTGAATCATATAGACTGTGTGACCTGGGTAACTGAATCATATAGACTGTGTGACCTGGGTAACTGAATCATCTAGACTGTGTGACCTGGGTAACTGAATCATATAGACTGTGTGACCTGGGTAACTGAATCATATAGACTGTGTGACCTGGGTAACTGAATCATATAGACTGTGTGACCTGGGTAACTGAATCATATAGACTGTGTGACCTGGGTAACTGAATCATATAGACTGTGTGACCTGGGTAACTGAATCATATAGACTGTGTGACCTGGGTAACTGAATCATATAGACTGTGTGACCTGGGTAACTGAATCATATAGACTGTGTGACCTGGGTAACTGAATCATATAGACTGTGTGACCTGGGTAACTGAATCATATAGACTGTGTGACCTGGGTAACTGAATCATATAGACTGTGTGACCTGGGTAACTGAATCATATAGACTGTGTGACCT
>NW_025745835.1:159482-171982 GCF_021184085.1 Oncorhynchus gorbuscha
TGAACTCCTCATCCTCTAACTGATCCTTACCCCCATCCTCAACATCCTCTAACTGATCCTCACCCCCATCCTCAACATCCTCTAACTGATCCTTACCCCCATCCTCAACATCCTCTAACTGATCCTCACCCCCATCCTCAACATCCTCTCACTGATCCTTACCCCCATCCTCAACATCCTCTCACTGATCCTTACCCCATCCTCAACATCCTCTAACTGATCCTTACCCCCATCCTCAACATCCTCTAACTGAACATCCTCTAACTGATCCTATCCTCAACATCCTCTAACTGATCCTTACCCCCATCCTCAACATCCTCTCGCTGATCCTTAATCCTCAACATCCGCTAACTGATCCTTACCCCCATCCTCTAACTGATCCTTACCCCCATCCTCAATATCCTCTAACTGATCCTTACCCCATCCTCAACATCCTCTAACTGAACCTTACCCCCATCCTCTAACTGATCCCCCATCCTCTAACTGATCCTTACCCCCATCCTCAACATCCTCTAACTGATCCTTACCCCCATCCTCAACATCCTCTAACTGATCCTCACCCCATCCTCTAACTGATCCCCCCATCCTCAACATCCTCCCCCATCCTCAACATCTGATCCTTACCCCCATCCTCAACATCCTCAACATCCTCAACATCCTCTCACTGATCCTTGATCCCCCCATCCTCAACATCCTCTAACTGAACCTTACCCCCATCCTCAACATCCTCTAACTGATCCTTACCCCCATCCTCAACATCCTCTAACTGATCCTTACCCCCATCCTCAACATCCTCAAACTGATCCTTACCCCCATCCTCAACATCCTCTAACTGATCCTTACCCCCATCCTCAACATCCTCGAACTGATCCTTACCCCCATCCTCAACATCCTCGAACTGATCCTTACCCCCATCCTCAACATCCTCAAACTGATCCTTACCCCCATCCTCAACATCCTCTAACTGATCCTTACCCCATCCTCTAACTGATCCTCCCCAACTGATCCTTACCCCCATCCTCAACATCCTCAACTGATCCTTACCCCCATCCTCAACATCCTCTAACTGATCCTTACCCCATCCTCTAACTGATCCTTACCCCCATCCTCAACATCCTCTAACTGATCCTTACCCCCATCCTCTAACTGATCCTTACCCCATCCTCAACATCCTCTAACTGATCCTTACCCCATCCTCAACATCCTCTAACTGATCCTTACCCCCATCCTCAACATCCAACATCCAACCAAACACAGTGTTTTTATGATCAGCCCTCTTACGGCCAGCTTTGCAGTAGCTATAGTGAGAAACCCTGGTCTGGGTGGGTCTGAAATGACACAATATTCCCTATATCGTGCACTTATACAGAGCACTCTGGTCAAAAGTAGTGCACGATATAGGGAATAGGGTGTGTGGCAGGGCAGGAGGACGATGAATGGATGTTGATCCAGCTTCTTCCAGATACCACATTCCTTCCTGTGTGCGGGTGTGTGTGTGGTGGCTTCCTCTGGGCTTGTGGAAAAGACCTCCCAAGAGTCCCAGCCACTTTAGACATGAAAAACTAAATTCCCCGGATTCTTTGGCAGCGGGGCTTTGTTACATGTGGGTAGCCCTTTAGTTTCCACAGCTGCTCACGTGCCCCGGTCGCTCACCTTGATGTAAGCCTAAACCCCTCACCACTAAGCTGTTACAGAGATAGGGGAGGTGGGAGGGAGAGAGAGATGGAGGGAGAGAGGGATGAAGGGAGGTTGGGATGGAGAGAGTGAAAGAGAGAGGCGTTTTCCTACACATGATTTCAATTTAAGGTGTTGGCATGGTTTTCTAGGTTTCTGCTTTCTCTGGAACTCTGGTCTGTCTCGAGTGAAGTAACTTCGTCGTCAAACTCAAACACAACGTATTGCTGCAGTCAGCATAACGTTTGCATCTCTTCTGTTGATGTTCTTCCAGTGTGTATTATCTTGATGCTAATGACTGTGTCCTGCGATGTTGAGAAATGGTCTCTCATCACCAAAACATCTTCATCTCTATCACTATTGGATTTCCTGTGTGACTTTGAGGCAAAATCTGTCAATATCTGGTTTGGACAGGTTTGGTTGGCCCATAGGATGCTCAATGTATCCATGTGTGTTTTTTCACTGTCTCAATCTCTTAAATCCACAGCTGGAGTGTTAGTTCTCTGTGTATTGTGTGAGTTGTAGTTCTCTGTGTATTGTGTGAGTTGTAGTTCTATGTGTATTGTGTAATTGTTTTGTGTGAGTTGTAGTTTTCTGTGTATTGTGTGAGTTGTAGTTTTCTCTGTGTATTGTGTGGGTTGTAGTTCTCTGTGTTTGTGTGAGTTGTAGTTCTCTGTGTATTGTGTGAGTTGTAGTTCTCTGTGTATTGTGTGAGTTGTAGTTTTCTGTGTATTGTGTGAGTTGTAGTTCTCTGTGTATTGTGTGAGTTGTAGTTCTCTGTGTATTGTGTGAGTTGTAGTTCTCTGTGTATTGTGTGAGTTGTAGTTCTATGTGTATTGTGTGGGTTGTAATTCTCTGTGTATTGTGTGAGTTGTAGTTTTCTGTGTATTGTGTGAGTTGTAGTTTTCTGTGTATTGTGTGAGTTGTAGTTCTATGTGTATTGTGTGGGTTGTAATTCTCTGTGTATTGTGTGAGTTGTAGTTCTATGTGTATTGTGTGGGTTGTAGATTTCTGTGTATTGTGTGAGTTGTAGTTCTATGTGTATTGTTTGAGTTGTAGTTCTATGTGTATTGTGTGAGTTGTAGTTCTCTGTGTATTGTGTGAGTTGTAGTTCTATGTGTATTGTTTGAGTTGTAGTTCTATGTGTATTGTGTGAGTTGTAGTTCTATGTGTATTGTGTGAGTTGTAGTTCTCTGTGTATTGTGTGAGTTGTAGTTGTAGTTCTATGTGTTCTATTGTGTGAGTTGTAGTTCTCTGTGTATTGTGTGAGTTGTAGTTGTCCGTGTGCTGACCTGTGCTTTGTTCTGTTGTTTCAGGGTCTCCATACTACGACAACGTGAGGCCTCTCTCCTACCCAGACTCAGACGCTGTCCTTATCTGTTTTGACGTCAGCCGTCCTGACACACTCGACAGCGTAATAAAGAAGGTGTGTACCACAGGAGGTTGGTGGCATCTTAATTGGGGAGGGAAGGCTCGTGATAATGGTTGGAGTGGAATCAGTGGAATGCTATCAAATACATCAAACACATGGTTTCCATGGTTTCCAGGTGTTGATACCATTCTATTGGCTCAGTTCCAGACATTATTATGGTCCGTCCTCCACTTGTGTGTAGCTACCATTAGTCAACCTCTACAGCCTGTAGAATATGGACCTTCATGTGTTTTTCTTTTACCTCACTTGAAAGAAACTACATGTCCAGTTTTCATTCAATGAATTCATTTTAATATCCTTTCCCCAGAACGCTTTCAGTCATTTCCAGACATTTCTCCCAGTCATTTCCAGTTTTTCCCAGTCATTTCCCAGTCATTTCCAGTTTTTCCCAGTCATTTCCAGTTTTTCCCAGTCATTTCCTTTTCCCCAGTTTTTTCCACTTAGCCCACTTAAACATCTAGAGAGTTGAGGTACAGACAGAGGTCGTCATGGTTTAGGGGACATTAGGGTGAGAGGAGGGCAGGGAAAGGGAGTGCTTTTAGTGTCCTCTGATGTGACTCTGCTATAGAAAAAAAAAAAAAACATGAGAAGGTTCCGTTCCAAAACAGAGTTCCTTCCTTCCTCTTGGCCAGTTCAAACAATCACCTGTCTGTACAACACTGAACATGATCCCTCAATGTCCAGCCAGTCAGTCAGCCAGCCAGCCAGCCAGTCAGCCAAACACTCCTTGTTCTCCAGACTGCATTAGTAGCAGATTATATCCACTGATTAAAGGCCATTGATCCCAGAGTGTTTATTGTGTTTGAGAGGAAACGTGAAGGATTATCTCTGGCCTTAAAGCCTCCGATACTGCATTCCTTCCTGGGTTTAACGCCGTGTGATGCAGCATGGGGACTGGAAACAGGAAGTGGCTTTGTCCTTCAGAAGGAGAGGGCTCAGGTTCTGTCTGAAAAAAAGTGTACAAGTTGTCCAATACTTGATACCTCCAGTCCTTGATTCCTCAATTACTCTCTCTCAAAGTCCATTGGAGGAGAGGCTCCAAGGTCCCTCCTCTTGTACCTCCTCCTCCAATGAGCTTTGAGAGGGAGGCGAGGAATCAAGGACAGGAGGAGGCAAGTATTTGATGGCTAGTCTGGACTAGCTCCCATTCTGTCTGGTCCTGTCCTCCCAGTCTCAATGACTTTCTCTGTCCTCCACAGTGGAAAGGGGAGATCCAGGAGTTCTGTCCCAACACCAAGATGCTCCTGGTGGGCTGCAAATCGGACCTGCGCACCGACCTCTCCACGCTGGTGGAGCTGTCCAATCACAGACAGATGCCTGTGTCATATGATCAGGTACGGTGGTTGTAGAGTGCATTTTCTTCCGATTTTTGGGTCAATTCCATTTCAATTCAGTCAATTCAGGAAGTAAACTGAAATTCCAATTCCAATGCGTTTTCTTTCTACAGGGTTCCAACATGGCCAAGCAGATCTCAGCCCCCTACATCGAGTGCTCAGCCCAGCAGTCAGAGAACAGCGTCAGGGACATTTTCCACGTGGCCACATTGGCCTGCGTCAACAAGAACAACAAGAACGTCAAACGCAACAAATCTACCAGAGGCAACAAAAGGATCTCGCACATGCCCACTAGGCCCGACCTCGCGGCGGTAGCGTCAGACCTGCGGAAGGACAAAGCAAAGAGTTGCTGTGTCATGTGACCTGGTGGGCAGGGTCACGACCCTCGGGAGTGGGTTTGCAGGCTGGGATTGAAGCATGCAGTGAGGACAGGGGTTAAAGGTCAGAGCATAGTGCATTTTGGAACATTAGAGGGTGAGGCCCTTCCCTTCCTGCACTTTAAAGCCCTTGGCCTGCTGTCCTGGGTGGAGTTTTGTATATGCATCATACAATGTAAATGTAGATGAAATCCACCGTATCAATGACAACACAATAGTCTTTCAGTGTAGCCTGTCTATCTACCATCCATCTCCCTTACATATCTTTTACCAGAAGAGGAAGCTATCTCTGCTTTGGGCCAATTAGCTGCCTTCCTTCCGGCGGCTTCCCGGGAGGTAGTAACACTGTTTCCTCTTAGAGCTGGACGAGGAAGTTGTCATGGCCTTTCACAGGAAATTACCATTTCCACAGGAAGTGATGTCACGTAGGAAAAGTTGAACGAGTCCCGGACGTTTTTCTAAGGACTTCAGAAAGGATGTCCACGCAGTACATGATGATTGGCTCACCCCCGTCTGTACAGCTGACTCCATCACCATGAGAGACTGCAGTGGTGCACTCTGGAACGCTGAAGACGAGCGGCCATCTTGCACTGGATCAAAGACCTGGAAGTGACATGACACAGGGCACGCAGCACATCCCTGTGGTTTCCATCAGCTTGTTTGTTTCTCTTCCCCGTTCTTGTGGTTGCAAGTCAAGTGTTTCCTGACCTAATAGTCCCGTTGTTCCAGTCATGTCTTTCCTGTATTTTGTAGAATTTACTGTAAGCCCATATCATTTAAACCAATGACCGTTGACATCCTAGGACTGATCTGTTTGGCGTAATGATAGACAGGGTATTGTGATGCTGAACAGTTTATGGACATGTCCTTTCAGCTATGCAACACCTTCTGCTCTCAGCAAGGGAGGGGAATGAAATAAACAAATGAAGCATGACTTTGGTTGAGGGACGTTGTTCACTGGATATGTCTAAAGTATAAATGTCTAAAGTATAAATGCACTTTTTAAAGATCAAGGCTTCGATAAAAAGCGCCAGGAATTCTGGCATATTCCAATGCCTTTATTAAACTCGCGATGCTTTTCAAATGTTTTCAGAACAGCTTCTCCTAGAGCAGTATCATCAGCTAGCCTGCTAATGCTTTCTGTTTCAGAACAGCTTCTCCTAGAGCAGTATCATCAGCTAGCCTGCTAATGCTTTCTGTTTCAGAACAGCTTCTCCTAGAGCAGTGTCATCAGCTAGCCTGCTAATGCTCTGTTTCAGAACAGCTTCTCCTAGACCAGTATCATCAGCTAGCCTGCTAATGCTATCTGTTTCAGAACAGCTTCTCCTAGAGCAGTGTCATCAGCTAGCCTGCTAATGCTATCTGTTTCAGAACAGCTTCTCCTAGAGCAGTATCATCAGCTAGCCTGCTAATGCTTTCTGTTTCAGAACAGCTTCTCCTAGAGCAGTGTCATCAGCTAGCCTGCTAATGCTCTGTTTCAGAACAGCTTCTCCTAGACCAGTATCATCAGCTAGCCTGCTAATGCTATCTGTTTCAGAACAGCTTCTCCTAGAGCAGTGTCATCAGCTAGTCGGCTAATGCTATCTGTTTCAGAACAGCTTCTCCTAGAGCAGTATCATCAGCTAGCCTGCTAATGCTATCTGTTTCAGAACAACTTCTCCTAGAGCAGTATCATCAGCTAGCCTGCTAATGCTTTCTGTTTCAGAACAGCTTCTCCTAGAGCAGTGTCATCAGCTAGCCTGCTAATGCTCTGTTTCAGAACAGCTTCTCCTAGACCAGTATCATCAGCTAGCCTGCTAATGCTATCTGTTTCAGAACAGCTTCTCCTAGAGCAGTGTCATCAGCTAGCCTGCTAATGCTATCTGTTTCAGAACAGCTTCTCTTAGAGCAGTATCATCAGCTAGCCTGCTAATGCTATCTGTTTCAGAACAGCTTCTCTTAGAGCAGTATCATCAGCTAGCCTGCTAATGCTTTCTGTTTCAGAACAGCTTCTCCTAGAGCAGTATCATCAGCTTGCCTGCTAATGCTATCTGTTTCAGAACAGCTTCTCCTAGAGCAGTATCATCAGCTAGCCTGCTAATGCTTTCTGTTTCAGAACAGCTTCTCCTAGAGCAGTATCATCAGCTTGCCTGCTAATGCTATCTGTTTCAGAACAGCTTCTCCTAGAGCAGTATCATCAGCTAGCCTGCTAATGCTATGTGTTTCAGAACAGCTTCTCCTAGAGCAGTATCATCAGCTAGCCTGCTAATGCTATCTGTTTCAGAAATGAATTAAAAGAAAGAAACGGTTGTTTGTTGTGTAAAGTGTTTCGTCATTAGGTCATCCTCCCTCTTTTTGTAATGTAACTGTTATGTCTGTGTCCCATTGTTGTTGCTACAATATTTATTGAATTATATATTTTCCCTTTCAAATAAAAGCAAAATTTTGAAAAAAAAAAACAGATTTTTTTTGTTGTTTTCATCACATTGCATGACATGTTTAAAATAAAATGTAATTCAGTTCCACAGACAAAGAACTGTGTCTCGTTGGCTGTTCTTGACTTTGCCCTGTAGGCATGTTATACATACATTTAATTGATGTCGCTAAACAAACTTCTGGTAGAAATATATAGGCTTGCTTCAGGAGATGGAGTGAGTGTCATGATTTGAATTAAACCCAATGTCACATAGATGAGCTCAAATCAAATATCCTGGGGGCTGTCAGCCTCGAACACAACAAACTGTTTCTCTTCAATATACAACCCAGACAAACTGTTTCCATTCAATATACAACCCAGACAAACTGTTTCCACTTCAATATACAACCCAGACAAGCTGTTTCCCTTCAATATACAACCCAGACAAACTGTTTCCCTTCAATATACAACCCAGACAAACTGTTTCCACTTCAATATACAACCCAGACAAACTGTTTCCACTTCAATATACAACCCAGACAAACTGTTTCCACTTCAATATACAACCCAGACAAGCTGTTTCCACTTCAATATACAACCCAGACAAACTGTTTCCATTCAATATACAACCCAGACAAACTGTTTCCCTTCAATATACAACCCAGACAAACTGTTTTCACTTCAATATACAACCCAGACAAGCTGTTTCCCTTCAATATACAACCCAGACAAACTGTTTCCCCTTCAATATACAACCCAGACAAGCTGTTTCCACTTCAATATACAACCCAGACAAACTGTTTCCACTTCAATATACAACCCAGACAAACTGTTTTCCCTTCAATATACAACCCAGACAAACTGTTTCCACTTCAATATACAACCCAGACAAGCTGTTTCCCTTCAATATACAACCCAGACAAACTGTTTCCACTTCAATATACAACCCAGACAAGCTGTTTCCACTTCAATATACAACCCAGACAAACTGTTTCCACTTCAATATACAACCCAGACAAGCTGTTTCCCTTCAATATACAACCCAGACAAACTGTTTCCACTTCAATATACAACCCAAACAAACTGTTTCCACTTCAATATACAACCCAGACAAACTGTTTCCCTTCAATATACAATCCAGACAAACTGTTTCCACTTCAATATACAACCCAGACAAACTGTTTCCACTTCAATATACAACCCAGACAAACTGTTTCCACTTCAATATACAACCCAGACAAACTGTTTCCATTCAATATACAACCCAGACAAACTGTTTCCCTTCAATATACAACCCAGACAAACTGTTTCCACTTCAATATACAACCCAGACAAGCTGTTTCCCTTCAATATACAACCCAGACAAACTGTTTCCACTTCAATATACAACCCAGACAAGCTGTTTTCACTTCAATATACAACCCAGACAAACTGTTTCCACTTCAATATACAACCCAGACAAACTGTTTCCACTTCAATATACAACCCAGACAAGCTGTTTCCACTTCAATATACAACCCAGACAAGCTGTTTTCCTTCAATATACAACCCAGACAAACTGTTTCCATTCAATATACAACCCAGACAAACTGTTTTGTTTCAAATTGCACCCAATAAATCAAAGTGTCATGCGAATGTACATAAAAAAACATCATCTAGCTGATATTGAGATGTATGACATTATCACCAGTCTGTCCGTGGTGAGTGATGAATGCCAGTGGTGGATGATGTGGTTGAGGGAATACAACAATAATGCTGCTTGACATTGTGGATGTTTAGGATCAATCAAAGTGCAGGTAATGGACTAGCTAGATCATTTGTAGCCTGTAACACCCTGTAGCTCTGCAAATGAACAACAACCTACAGTATTTCATTACAGCCACATGAAACAATTGTAGATTAATAATGTTTAAAGAAATTACATAGCGGCTCCTTAGTTCCTTCCCTATGCTTGCAATATTTCCATGTCTGTCCAAGTCTTAGGGCCCCAGACTGGGGTAAGGAATGAACACCAGACTGGGGTAAGGGTTAAACACCAGACTGGGGTAAGGGTTAAACACCAGACTGGGGTAAGGGTTAAACACCAGACTGGGGTAAGGATGGAACACCAGACTGGGGTAAGGGTTAAACACCAGACTGGGGTAAGGGTTAAACACCAGACTGGGGTAAGGGTTAAACACCAGACTGGGGTAAGGGTTAAACACCAGACTGGGGTAAGGGTGGAACACCACCAGACTGGGGTAAGGGTTAAACACCAGACTGGGGTAAGGGTGGAACACCAGACTGGGGTAAGGGTGGAACACCAGACTGGGGTAAGGGTTAAACACCAGACTGGGGTAAGGGTTGAACACCAGACTGGGGTAAGGGTTAAACACCAGACTGGGGTAAGGGTTAAACACCAGACTGGGGTAAGGGTGGAACACCAGACTGGGGTAAGGGTTAAACACCAGACTGGGGTAAGGGTGGAACACCAGACTGGGGTAAGGGTGGAACACCAGACTGGGGTAAGGGTGGAACACCAGACTGGGGTAAGGATGGAACACCACCAGACTGGGGTAAGGGTTAAACACCAGACTGGGGTAAGGGTGGAACACCAGACTGGGGTAAGGGTGGAACACCACCAGACTGGGGTAAGGGTTAAACACCAGACTGGGGTAAGTGTTAAACACCAGACTGGGGTAAGGGTTAAACACCAGACTGGTACACATGTTGTTGAGGCCCTAAAGCCTTGACACCTACGGTACACATGTTGTTGAGGCCCTAAAGTAGTACTTAGGCTGCGTTTTCACAGGCAGCCCAATTATTTTTCCCGCTAATTGGTCTTTTGACCAATCACATCAGATCAGATTTTTTTTCACATCAGATCTTTTTCAGAGCTGATCTGATTGGTCAAAAGACCAATTAGTGAAAATGAGATCAGAATTGGTCTGTCTGTGTTAACACAGCCTCAGAGTAGACCACAGGTGATGAGGGATTTTAATTGTGCCAAATAGCTTTTTTACAGGTCTTTCACAAATCATTCATAGTCCTCAGATGGGAAGTTCTATGTTATAGTCCTCAGATGGGAAGTTCTATGTTATAGTCTTCAGATGGGAAGTTCTATGTTATAGTCCTCAGATGGGAAGTTTTATGTTATAGTCCTCAGATGGGAAGTTTTATGTTATAGTCCTCAGATGGGAAGTTCTATGTTATAGTCCTCAGATGGGAAGTTCTATGTTATAGTCCTCAGATGGGAAGTTCTATGTTATAGTCCTCAGATGGGAAGTTCTATGTTATAGTCCTCAGATGGGAAGTTCTATGTTATAGTCCTCAGATGGGAAGTTCTATGTTATAGTCCTCAGATGGGAAGTTCTATGTCATAGTCCTCAGATGGGAAGTTCTATGTTATAGTCATCAGATGGGAAGTTCTATGTTATAGTCCTCAGATGGGAAGTTCTATGTCATAGTCCTCAGATGGGAAGTTCTATGTTATAGTCCTCAGATGGGAAGTTCTATGTTATGGTCCTCAGATGGGAAGTTCTATGCTATAGTCCTCGGTTGGGTGGTTCTATGATATTGTCCTCAGTTGGGAAGTTCTATGTTATAGTCCTCAGAAGGGAAGTTCTATGTTATAGTCCTCTGTTGGGTAGTTCTATGTTATAGTCCTCGGTTGGGAAGTGCTGTGTTATAGTCCTCAGATGGGAAGTTCTATGTTATAGTCCTCGGTTGGGAAGTGCTGTGTTATAGTCCTTGGTTGGGTAGTTCAATGTCGTCGTGCACATTGTAATAATTGTAAAGAATGCTAGAATGAGTGTCAGAACGCTACAGCAGTGCTGATGGAAGGATGCCAGGAAGACAGACAGGAATCTCCAAGCAATAACCGATGGCAATGTTCAGTGTAAAAGCCCTCTGAACAAAGGACCAAGGCCAGACAGAATCAGTTATGTATGGAATCACAATAGAGTACAGACACAGGAAGTTACTCTAACTAGAAGCTATATTGCCACATTTACCAGGATATAAATGAATTTAGCACAATATTAATGCATCATACAGTATATCTGATTTCATTATGTGTTGCAGCCTTTTCCCCACTGAAACGCATTGATCACAACCCTGGAATCAAATGGAAAACAGGGACAAAAAAAGTCAGACGTTGCTTTTTGTTACAATATTAACATAACAGTAATTCAATATCTATTCCCCCAATAACCAACCATTTGAAATAAAATAAAAACTATTTCCCATTAGTCTCGAACACACATTTAAAATGCAGAACACATCAAATATTTATGGACGTATCAACCCAATATCTTCAGGGATAGCCTGTAGATTACACCAGACAGGCTGCGTGGAAAAAATGGTGCTACTCTGATTTAAGCGTACAAAAGCAGAAAAGATACCCGGATGAATATACTAACTAAATTATAAGATATTTCAACTTTTTAAAAGACGGTGTTTTTTGCAGCTAAAACATACTTTCCCCAAGAGAGTAAAACATCGACTGTGAAAAGGAGAAGTGCCATACTAAAATATACAGTAGCATATGATTCCAAATGGTTTTGAAAACAGCATTTAACATCTCACTAAGAACACACAAAAACTTTAAAATGGATTAAACAAGTGTGTGTGTGGTGTGTGTGTGTGTGTGTGTGTGTGTGTGTGTGTGTGTGTGTGTGTGTGTGTGTGTGTGTGTGTGTGTGTGTGTGTGTGTGTGTGTGTGTGTGTGTGTGTGTGTGTGTGTGCGTGCGTGCGTGCGTGCATCATTGGGGTCAGTGAGGTTAACTGGGAGAGAGAAGTGCCATACTAAAATATACCTTGGATTCTAAATGGCTTTGTAGAAAACCCTGATGTACATTAAATGAATGAACCGGATGGTGCATGCTGGAGTGGGTTCAGTGGGGTTGTCTGTGGCTGGAGGGAGCTGTCTGAGCTCACATGCATTCATCCATTTATCCACACCGCCTTGGGCATGCTCAGTCTGTCACAAATCTCATTAGAACATAAACACAACGTTCAAACCATTTCCTATCTGTTCCTGTAAAAAGGTTGAGCTGACCATTAGCCCTGGGCAGGTAGACAACATTGGGAGAAATGGTCTGGAGAGATGATTGGTCCCATAAATGCTCTGGAGAGATGACTGGTCCCATAAATGGTTTGGAGAGATGATTGGTCCCATAAATGGTTTGGAGAGATGATTGGTTCCATAAATGGTCTGGAGAGATGACTGGTCCCATAAATGGTTTGGAGAGATGATTGGTCCCATAAATGATCTAGAGAGGTGATTGGTGACATTAATGATCTAGAGA
>NW_025745835.1:181982-186982 GCF_021184085.1 Oncorhynchus gorbuscha
GTTAGGATCCTCTGGTTGTTAGGATCCTCTGGTTGTTAGGATCCTCTGGTTGTTAGGATCCTCTGGTTGTTAGGATCCTCTGGTTGTTAGGATCCTCTGGTTGTTAGGATCCTCTGGTTGTTAGGATCCTCTGGTTGTTAGGATCCTCTGGTTGTTAGGATCCTCTGGTTGTTAGGATTCTCCAGCCCCATCAGACCCTTAGACAGCAGTCTGTTACATACATGAAACTGGAGGCTTCAAGTATATTGTATCATTCTGATGAGACACTTTCTCTCACAAATAAACATGGTTTTGCAGTGTCTGCTTTTTGCTCCCCCAAAAGGCCAGGATTGCCTCAACACCAATATGAGGTTGGCATGATTCTTTATTTCAGCAGTTGCACAAATGAGGCCTCAGAGGCAGAAAAGGAAGTGTTGCAATTTCCACATGCATCATGGGACACAGATGTTAGTATTTCTAAGAAACAGACTTGTGTTCCTTCCACAAACTCACAAATAAAAAGTAAGATGCTACTCCTTTGCATAACTTCACACATGTAGTGAGTGTCTGATAGTAACGGGGATTGCCCATACGGACACATGCAGTGAGGCTGATAGTAACGGGCCCATACATAATGAGGACACATGCAGTGAGGCTGAAGTAACGGGCCCATACGGACACATGCAGTGAGGTTGATAGTAACAGGGCCCTTACATACGGACACATGCAAAGTAAGGCTGATAGTAACGGGCCCATACGGACACATGCAGTGAGGCTGATAGTAACGGGCCCATACGGACACATGCAGTGAGGCTGATAGTAACGGGCCCATACGGACACATGCAGTGAGGCTGATAGTAACGGGCCCATACATACGGACACATGCAGTGAGGCTGATAGTAACGGGCCCATACATACGGACACATGCAGTGAGGCTGATAGTAACGGGCCCATACGGACACATGCAGTGAGGCTGATAGTAACGGGCCCATACATACGGACACATGCAGTGAGGCTGATAGTAACGGGCCCATACGGACACATGCAGTGAGGCTGATAGTAACGGGCCCATACGGACACATGCAGTGAGGCTGATAGTAACGGGCCCATACATACGGACACATGCAGTGAGGCTGATAGTAACGGGCCCATACATACGGACACATGCAGTGAGGCTGATAGTAACGGGCCCATACATACGGACACATGCAGTGAGGCTGATAGTAACGGGCCCATACATACGGACACATGCAGTGAGGCTGATAATAACGGGCCCATACATACGGACACATGCAGTGAGGCTGATAGTAACGGGCCCATACATACGGACACATGCAGTGAGGCTGATAGTAACGGGCCCATATATACGGACACATGCAGTGAGGCTGATAGTAACGGGCCCATACATACGGACACATGCAGTGAGGCTGATAGTAACGGGCCCATACGGACTCATGCAGTGAGGCTGATAGTAACGGGCCCATACATACGGACACATGCAGTGAGGCTGATAGTAACGGGCCCATACATACGGACACATGCAGTGAGGCTGATAGTAACGAGCCCATACATACGGACACATGCAGTGAGGCTGATAGTAACGGGCCCATACATACGGACACATGTAGTGAGGCTGATAGTAACGGGCCCATACGGACACATGTATGTCACAGTGGGGGTGTATTCTTGGAATGCCTGCCCTGGGGGAGCTCCTGGATCCTTGGAGAACCACAGAGTAACATCTGACATAGAGAGCTGCATGCAATTTCAGTCGCTGGTTGACAAAACAGTGGACCACAGACCTCTTAACAATAATCAGATTTAGGAGGAGGGCCCAGCAGAGAGAGAGAGAGAGAGAGAGAGAGAGAGAGACAGACAGACAGACAGACAGAGTGTGTGTGTGTGTGTGTGTGTGTGTGTGTGTGTGTGTGTGTGTGTGTGTGTGTGTGTGTGTGTGTGTGTGTGTGTGTGTGTGTGTGTGTGTGTGTGTGTGTGTGTGTGTGTGTGTGTGTGTGTGTGTGTGTGTGTTGTGTGTGTTACATTGTGTGTCTGTGTGTGTGTGCATGCCTTGATAAAGCTCGTGCCCAGGTTACATTGAGGATAAATATTCCATCTTCTTTCCTTTGAACAACAGCTGCCAGTGCCCACTCCTTCACCTTCCCTCCATCCATCAATCCCCTCCTCCATCTATCAATCCCCTCCTCCATCTATCAATCCCCTCCTCCATCTATCAATCCCCTCCTCCATCTATCAATCCCCTCCTCCATCTATCAATCCCCTCCCATCCATCAATCCTCCTCCATCATCAATCCCCTCCTCCATCCATCAATCCCCTCCTCCATCTATCAATCCCCTCCTCCATCTATCAATCCCCTCCTCCATCTATCAATCCCCTCCTCCATCTATCAATCCCCTCCTCCATCTATCAATCCCCTCCTCCATCTATCAATCTCTTCATCCATCCCCATGTAACATCTCCTCGTCTCCCTGCTTCATGCCCAGTCATGCAGGAGAGTTGATGGTAGGGACATGGGCGTGTGATGGGTTAGACAGGAACCCTTCCTTACTACAGACCCATTGTCTCTCGCACCACATTGATTTAATGACTTCTCGAGGAGACTGGACTTGTTTTCCTGCCAAAGAAAAAACCTTAAGGAGGAGGTTGTTGAAACGGCCACTAAATAGCCCACATAAGAATGATGGTAATGTTTGCTTTCAGGCTGACTTCAAACCAGATATGATTTGACATTTATAATGAACTAGAGACCATTTTCAAGCCACAAATGACACCTTCAGGTTCAGTTTGCTGTTTGCTTACCTTTTACGACGTTCCCCAACCTCAAATATACTGCTACTAAATGTGCCGCAGAGTGCACAAAACCCCCTTTCTATAGGCGCTAATTAGCCAACTAGGCCAGTGAGTAAATGACAGAATTAAAAGCAGCACTTCAGCAGTAGTAATAATGGATCAAAGAGGAGGGACAGGGCCATGGTCCATGTTGTTAGATATGTTACTGATGCGTACGGGGAATTTGCATGGTGGGCACACAGGGCTTGTTGTCTGTCTTCTGGAAAAGGCAAACATTCCGCCATTTTGGATCGATGTGTATCACAGGGCTTGTTGTCTGTCTTCTGGGAAGGTAAACTTTCCGCCATTTTGGATCGATGTGTATCACAGTTCTTGTTGTCTGAGGGTTTAGAGGAGGTCAGGGGTTCTGAAGGACATCACAGAGACACAGATATGATACTCTCTCCACAGCTTTTAGTTGGATTTCTAAGGTGTGGGGGAGCAAAGAACAGGCCTTGTGTCGGAGCTCAGATTGAAATAAATGAGCTCCGAATACCCCACCCTATGTAGAGGATAATATTACCCTTCCCCCATCTATACCCCACCCTATGTAGAGGATAATATTACCCTTCCCCATCTATACCCCACCCTATGTAGAGGATAATATTACCCTTCCCCCATCTATACCCCACCCTATGTAGAGGATAATATTACCCTTCCCCATCTATACCCCACCCTATGTAGAGGATAATATTACCCTTCCCCCATCTATACCCCACCCTATGTAGAGGATAATATTACCCTTCCCCATCTATACCCCACCCTATGTAGAGGATAATATTACCCTTCCCCATCTATACCCCACCCTATGTAGAGGATAATATTACCCTTCCCCATCTATACCCCACCCTATGTAGAGGATAATATTACCCTTCCCCATCTATACCCCACCCTATGTAGAGGATAATATTACCCTTCCCCCATCTATACCCCACCCTATGTAGAGGATAATATTACCCTTCCCCATCTATACCCCACCCTATGTAGAGGATAATATTACCCTTCCCCCATCTATACCCCACCCTATGTAGAGGATGATAATATTCCCCTTCCCCATCAATACCCCATCTTATCTATGTAGAGGAAACTATTACCTTCCCCCATCTATACCCCACCCTATGTAGAGGATGATAATATTCCCCTTCCCCCATCAATACCCCATCTTATCTATGTAGAGGATAATATTACCCTTCCACATCTATACCCCACCCTATGTAGAGGATAATATTACCCTTCCCCATCTATACCCCACCCTATGTAGAGGAAAATATTACCCTCCCCCCATCTATACCCCACCCTATGTAGAGGATGATAATATTACCCTTCCCCCATCTATACCCCACCCTATGTAGAGGATGATAATATTACCCTTCCCCCATCTATACCCCACCCTATGTAGAGGATAAAATTACCCTTCCCCCATCTATACCCCACCCTATGTAGAGGATGATAATATTACCCTTCCCCCATCTATACCCCACCCTATGTAGAGGATGATAATATTACCCTTCCCCCATCTATACCCCACCCTATGTAGAGGATGATAATATTACCCTTCCCCCATCTATACCCCACCCTATGTAGAGGATAATATTCCCCTTCCCCCATCTATACCCCACCCTATGTAGAGGATCATATTCCCCTTCCCCCATCTATACCCCACCCTATGTAGAGGATAATATTCCCCTTCCCCATCAATACCCCATCTGATCTATGTAGAGGATAATATTCCCCTTCCCCATCTATACCCCATCTTATCTATGTAGAGGATAATATTCCCCTTCCCCCATCTATACCCCATCTTATCTATGTAGAGGATAATATTTCCCTTCCCCATCTATACCCCATCTTATCTATGTAGAGGATAATATTCCCCTTCCCCCATCAATACCCCACCCTATGTAGAGGATAATATTCCCCTTCCCCATCTATACCCCATCTGTGTCTCCTGACCCCTCCTGTCTCAGCCTCCAGTATTTATGCTGCAGTAGTTTATGTGTCGGGGGGCTAGGGTCAGTTTGTTATATCTGGAGTACTTCTCCTGTCCTATTCGGTGTCCTGTGTGAATCTAAGAGTGCGTTCTCTAATTCTCTCCTTCTCTCTTTCTTTCTCTGTCTCGGAGGACCTGAGCCCTAGGACCATGCCCCAGGACTACCTGACATGATGACTCCTT
>NW_025745835.1:191982-205150 GCF_021184085.1 Oncorhynchus gorbuscha
AAATAAAGTTTATTCTGTGATTTTTTTGCATCAGGAAATTTTTTATGTAACTTCTAAAACAGGTAAATCATCAGAATAATATTAACACACATCAGACACACAGACACACATGGCAGCACAAAGACACATGGCAACACAAAGACACATGGCAATACAGACACACATGGTAACACAGAGACACATGGCAACACAGAGACACATGGTAACACAAAGACCCATGGCAACACAAAGACACATGGCAACACAAAGACACATGGCAATACAGACACACATGGCAACACAAAGACACATGGCAATACAGAGACACATGGCAACACAAAGACACATGGTAACACAGAGACACATGGCAACACAGAGACACATGGTAACACAAAGACACATGGCAACACAGAGACACATGGCAACACAAAGACACATGGCAACACAAAGACACATGGCAACACAAAGACACATGGCAACACAGACACACATGGTAACACAAAGACACATGGCAACACAAAGACACATGGCAACACAAAGACACATGGCAACACAGAGACACATGGCAACACAAAGACACATGGCAACACAAAGACACATGGCAACACAAAGACACATGGCAACACAAAGACACATGGCAACACAAAGACACATGGCAACACAAAGACACATGGCAACACAGAGACACATGGCAACACAAAGACACATGGCAACACAAAGACACATGGCAACACAAAGACACATGGCAACACAAAGACACATGGCAACACAAAGACACATGGCAACACAAAGAAACATGGCAACACAGAGACACATGGCAACACAAAGACACATGGCAACACAGAGACACATGGTAACACAAAGACACATGGCAACACAGAGACACATGGCAACACAAAGACACATGGCAACACAGAGACACATGGCAACACAAAGACACATGGCAACACAGAGACACATGGCAACACAGAGACACATGGCAACATAGAGACACATGGCAACACAGAGACACATGGCAACATAGAGACACATGGCAACACAGAGACACATGGCAACACAGACACACATGGAAACACAGAGACACATGGCAACACAAAGACACATGGCAACACAAAGACACATGGCAACACAGACACACATGGTAACACAGAGACACATGGCAACACAAAGACACATGGCAACACAAAGACACATGGCAACACAGAGACACATGGCAACACAAAGACACATGGCAACACAGAGACACATGGTAACACAAAGACACATGGCAACACAGAGACACATGGCAACACAAAGACACATGGCAACACAGAGACACATGGCAACACAGAGACACATGGCAACATAGAGACACATGGCAACACAGAGACACATGGCAACACAGACACACATGGTAACACAGAGACACATGGCAACACTGACACACATGGTAACACAGAGACACATGGCAACACAAAGACACATGGCAACACAAAGACACATGGCAACACAGAGACACATGGCAACACAGACACACATGGTAACACAGAGACACATGGCAACACTGACACACATGGTAACACAGAGACACATGGCAACACAAAGACACATGGCAACACAAAGACACATGGCAACACAAAGACACATGGCAACACAGACACACATGGTAACACAGAGACACATGGCAACACAAAGACACATGGCAACACAAAGACACATGGCAACACAGAGACACATGGCAACACAAAGACACATGGCAACACAGAGACACATGGTAACACAAAGACACATGGCAACACAGAGACACATGGCAACATAGAGACACATGGCAACACAGAGACACATGGCAACACAGACACACATGGCAACACTGACACACATGGTAACACAGAGACACATGGCAACACAAAGACACATGGCAACACAAAGACACATGGCAACACAGAGACACATGGCAACACAGACACACATGGTAACACAGAGACACATGGCAACACTGACACACATGGTAACACAGAGACACATGGCAACACAAAGACACATGGCAACACAAAGACACATGGCAACACAAAGACACATGGCAACACAGACACACATGGTAACACAGAGACACATGGCAACACAAAGACACATGGCAACACAAAGACACATGGCAACACAGAGACACATGGCAACACAAAGACACATGGCAACACAGAGACACATGGTAACACAAAGACACATGGCAACACAGAGACACATGGCAACACAAAGACACATGGCAACACAGAGACACATGGCAACACAGAGACACATGGCAACATAGAGACACATGGCAACACAGAGACACATGGCAACACAGACACACATGGTAACACAGAGACACATGGCAACACTGACACACATGGTAACACAGAGACACATGGCAACACAAAGACACATGGCAACACAAAGACACATGGCAACACAGAGACACATGGCAACACAAAGACACATGGCAACACAGAGACACATGGCAACACAGAGACACATGGCAACATAGAGACACATGGCAACACAGAGACACATGGCAACACAGACACACATGGTAACACAGAGACACATGGCAACACTGACACACATGGTAACACAGAGACACATGGCAACACAAAGACACATGGCAACACAAAGACACATGGCAACACAGAGACACATGGCAACACAAAGACACATGGCAACACAGAGACACATGGCAACACAAAGACACATGGCAACACAGAGACACATGGCAACACAGAGACACATGGCAACACAAAGACACATGGTAACACAAAGACACATGGCAACACAGAGACACATGGCAACACAGAGACACATGGCAACACAGAGACACATGGCAACACAGAGACACATGGCAACACAGAGACACATGGCAACACAGAGACACATGGCAACACAGAGACACATGGTAACACAGAGACACATGGCAACACAGAGACACATGGTAACACAGAGACACATGGTAACACAGAGACACATGGCAACACAAAGACACATGGCAACACAAAGACACATGGCAACACAAAGACACATGGCAACACAGAGACACATGGCAACACAGAGACACATGGCAACACAGAGACACATGGTAACACAGAGACACATGGTAACACAGAGACACATGGCAACACAGAGACACATGGCAACACAAAGACACATGGTAACACAAAGACACATGGCAACACAAAGACACATGGCAACACAGAGACACATGGCAACACAGAGACACATGGTAACACAGAGACACATGGCAACACAGAGACACATGGCAACACAAAGACACATGGTAACACAAAGACACATGGCAACACAAAGACACATGGCAACACAGAGACACATGGCAACACAGAGACACATGGTAACACAGAGACACATGGCAACACAGAGACACATGGCAACACAAAGACACATGGTAACACAAAGACACATGGCAACACAGAGACACATGGCAACACAGAGACACATGGTAACACAGAGACACATGGCAACACAAAGACACATGGCAACACAGAGACACATGGTAACACAGAGACACATGGCAACACAAAGACACATGGTAACACAGAGACACATGGCAACACAGAGACACATGGCAACACAGAGACACATGGCAACACAGAGACACATGGTAACACAGAGACACATGGCAACACAAAGACACATGGCAACACAGAGACACATGGCAACATAGAGACACATGGCAACACAGAGACACATGGTAACACAGAGACACATGGCAACACAGAGACACATGGTAACACAGAGACACATGGCAACACAGAGACACATGGTAACATTAATGAACATTCATGGATTCTGTGTTCTGTGTATAGTCATGTTTTCATTCCATTGTATTGATAATACAGACTAACCAGGGCTGTATTGTATTGTTCATACAGACTAACCAGGGCTGTATTGTATTGTTCATACAGACTAACCAGGGCTGTATTGTATTGTTCATACAGACTAACCAGGGCTGTATTGTATTGTTCATACAGACTAACCAGGGCTGTATTGTATTGTTCATACAGACTAACCAGGGCTGTATTGTATTGTTCATACAGACTAACCAGGGCTGTATTGTATTGTTCATACAGACTAACCAGGGCTGTATTGTATTGTTCATACAGACTAACCAGGGCTGTATTGTATTGTTCATACAGACTAACCAGGGCTGTATTGTATTGTTCATACAGACTAACCATGGCTGTATTGTATTGTTCATACAGACTAACCAGGGCTGTATTGTATTGTTCATACAGACTAACCAGGGCTGTATTGTATTGTTCATACAGACTAACCAGGGCTGTATTGTATTGTTCATACAGACTAACCAGGGCTGTATTGTATTGTTCATACAGACTAACCAGGGCTGTATTGTATTGTTCATACAGACTAACCAGGGCTGTATTGTATTGTTCATACAGACTAACCAGGGCTGTATTGTATTGTTCATACAGACTAACCATGGCTGTATTGTATTGTTCATACAGACTAACCAGGGCTGTATTGTATTGTTCATACAGACTAACCAGGGCTGTATTGTATTGTTCATACAGACTAACCAGGGCTGTATTGTATTGTTCATACAGACTAACCAGGGCTGTATTGTATTGTTCATACAGACTAACCAGGGCTGTATTGTATTGTTCATACAGACTAACCAGGGCTATATTGTATTGTTCATACAGACTAACCAGGGCTGTATTGTATTGTTCATACAGACTAACCAGGGCTGTATTGTATTGTTCATACAGACTAACCAGGGCTGTATTGTATTGTTCATACAGACTAACCAGGGCTGTATTGTATTGTTCATACAGACTAACCAGGGCTGTATTGTATTGTTCATACAGACTAACCAGGGCTGTATTGTATTGTTCATACAGACTAACCAGGGCTGTATTGTATTGTTCATACAGACTAACCAGGGCTGTATTGTATTGTTCATACAGACTAACCATGGCATGGCTGTATTGTATTGTTCATACAGACTAACCAGGGCTGTATGAGTTTCTGTTGGTCCATTTGGTCTCCCCCCCCCCCTCCCCCATATGATCGTTGGAGGCTAACCTCCCCATCTCACACTGTCTGAGTGGGAGAGGGTTCCCCTCTGGGCAGCACACACACACACACGCGCGCGCACACACACACACACACACACACACACACACACACACACACACACACACACACACACACACACACACACACACACACACACACACACACACACACACACACACACACACACACACACACACACACACACACACACACACACACACACACACACACACACACACACACACACACACACACACACACAGGAGCCTCTGGGTGTGAAAGGCTGGCTGCTTCTCTCACCCCAACACATTCACATGATGCTGTGACATTTCAGGCCCTCTGTGGATAATGCTTCTGCAATGTCTGATGGGAGGTATGTGTGTGCGTGCACATGTGTGTGTACGTTTGTGTGCGTGTGCGTTTGTGCATGTGTGTGTGTGTGTGCGTTTCTGCGATGTGTGTGCGTGTGCGTTTGTGCATGTGTGTGTGTGTGTGCGTTTGTGCATGTGTGTGTGTGTGTGTGTGCGTGTGCGTTTCTGCGATGTGTGTGTGTCTGCGCGTGCCTGTGTGTAAACGACTTTGTACCTGTCATGTTTACAGAATGTGACAAGCTAATCTATAAAGAAATGTTCAGTCACTGGGGATTCTACTGCCTGGCTTTGACTCGGAAAATGATACTTTCTGAAACATGTGATGGAAATGACAGAACTGGGTCAGAGACCCAAGTCCAGGAAGAACTGTGACAATTTGTCTCGAAACGGTAACAAGTACTCTCTAAAATAAAGAATGATATATTTTATATATGTTTATTATTTGTCTTACGTAAGTGACACACACCATGTTGTAAATCGTAAATTGCTTGTAAAATGCACATCTGAAATGAGATTTGATTTACAGTAATAGACTGTCTTTTGCCAACAGATGCATAGGGGGGGGACAAGTCACTGTAACTATGTGTGTCATCTGCTTGCAGATACTGTTATGAATTGTCACACAGTTGTTGAGTCTCATCTGGTTATACCTGTGGGTTGTGACCACTGGTTCTTCTGTAATGACTGAGTCCATTCTGTCAACACTGTATAGAGCTTGGCTTCTGCTTGATAATACAACCAACTGAAAGCCCGGTGTAAGGTCTGGGGTGGAGGGGTGGAGGCTGTGGAGGGTGTGGAGGAGTGGAGGACTGGAGGGTGTGGAGGGGTGGAGGGGAAGAGGGTGTGGAGGGGTGGAGGGGAAGAGGGTGTGGAGGAGTGGAGGGGTGGAGGGATGGAGGACTGGAGGGTGTGGATGGGTGGAGGGTGTGGAGGGGTGGAGGGGTGGAGGAGTGGAGGGTGTGGAGGAGTGGAGGGGTGGAGGGGTGGAGGAGTGGAGGGTGTGGAGGGGTGGAGGGAGGGGAGGAGTGGAGGGTGTGGAGGGTGTGGAGGGTGTGGAGGGGTGGAGGGTGGAGGGTGTAGAGGGGTGGAGGGTGTGGAGGGGTGGAGGGTGTGGAGGAGTGGAGGAGTGGAGGGGTGGCGGGTGGAGGCGTGGAAGGTGTGGAGGGGTGGAGGGGTGGAGGGAGGGGAGGAGTGGAGGTGTGGAGGGTGTGGAGGGGTGGAGGGAGGGGAGGAGTGGAGGTGTGGAGGGTGTGGAGGGTGTAGAGGGGTGGAGAAGTGGAGGGGTGAAGGTCTGGAGGGTGTGTAGGGGTGGAGGTGTGGAGGGTGTGTAGGGATGGAGGTTGTGTAGGGGTGGAGGGTGTGTAGGGGTGGAGAAGTGTGTAGGGGTGGATGTGTGGAGGGTGTGTAGGGGTAGAGGGTGTGTAGGGGTGGAGAAGTGTGTAGGGGTGGAGGTGTGGAGGGGCAGATGTGTGGAGGAGTGGATGAGTGGAGGATGTGTACAGTTTAGCTGCATTACAAATGCACAACATTACAAATGCACTACATTACAAATGCACTACATTACAAATGCACTACATTACAAATGCACTACATTACAAATGCACTACATTACAAATGCACTACATTACAAATGCACTACATTACAAATGCACTATTGTGCACTACTTTTCTTTTGATTTGAAAATAATCCTGCAGCAACAGGAAATGTGAAATATTATGTGTATTATAATTTTAAAAAATGTTTTTTATTTTATTTTAATTTTACCCCTTTTTCTCCCCAATTTTGTGGTATCCAATTGTTTTTTAGTAGCTACTATACACAAAGTAGATGTCCTAACCAACTTGCCAAAACTATAGTTAGTTAACAAGAAATTTGTGGAGTGATTGAAAATGAGTTTTAATGACTCCAACCTAAGTGTATGTAAACTAGTTTTAATGACTCCAACCTAAGTGGATGTAAACTAGTTTTAATGACTCCAACCTAAGTGTATGTAAACTAGTTTTAATGACTCCAACCTAAGTGTATGTAAACTAGTTTTAATGACTCCAACCTAAGTGTATGTAAACTAGTTTTAATGACTCCAACCTAAGTGGATGTAAACTAGTTTTAATGACTCCAACCTAAGTGTATGTAAACTAGTTTTAATGACTCCAACCTAAGTGGATGTAAACTAGTTTTAATGACTCCAACCTAAGTGTATGTAAACTAGTTTTAATGACTCCAACCTAAGTGGATGTAAACTAGTTTTAATGACTCCAACCTAAGTGTATGTAAACTAGTTTTAATGACTCCAACCTAAGTGTATGTAAACTAGTTTTAATGACTCAAACCTAAGTGTATGTAAACTAGTTTTAATGACTCAAACCTAAGTGTATGTAAACTAGTTTTAATGACTCCAACCTAAGTGTATGTAAACTAGTTTTAATGACTCCAACCTAAGTGTATGTAAACTAGTTTTAATGACTCAAACCTAAGTGTATGTAAACTAGTTTTAATGACTCCAACCTAAGTGTATGTAAACTAGTTTTAATGACTCCAACCTAAGTGTATGTAAACTAGTTTTAATGACTCCAACCTAAGTGTATGTAAACTAGTTTTAATGACTCCAACCTAAGTGTATGTAAACTAGTTTTAATGACTCCAACCTAAGTGTATGTAAACTAGTTTTAATGACTCCAACCTAAGTGTATGTAAACTAGTTTTAATGACTCCAACCTAAGTGGATGTAAACTTCCGACTTCAACTGTTTGTAGTACCAGTCATTCCAGAGTTTTTCTTTATTTTTACTATTTTCTACATTCTAGAATAACAGTGAAGACATCAAAACTATGAAATAACACACATGGAATCATGTAGTGATCAAAAAAGTGTTAAACAAATTCTTTAAATCCTTTGCCTTGATGACAGTCTTAATAACAGCATTAGGAACTGGAGGGTGTTGTTGACTCATTAGGAACTGGAGGGTGTTGTTGACTCATTAGGAACTGGAGGGTGTTGTTGACTCATTAGGAACTGGAGGGTGTTGTTGACTCATTAGGAACTGGAGGGTGTTGTTGACTCATTGGAGGAACTGGAGGGTGTTGTTGACTCATTAGGAACTGGAGGGTGTTGTTGACTCATTAGGAACTGGAGGGTGTTGTTGACTCATTAGGAACTGGAGGGTGTTGTTGACTCATTAGGAACTGGAGGGTGTTGTTGACTCATTAGGAACTGGAGGGTGTTGTTGACTCATTAGGAACTGGAGGGTGTTGTTGACTCATTAGGAACTGGAGGGTGTTGTTGACTCATTAGGAACTGGAGGGTGTTGTTGACTCATTAGGAACTGGAGGGTGTTGTTGACTCATTAGGAACTGGAGGGTGTTGTTGACTCATTAGGAACTGGAGGGTGTTGTTGACTCATTAGGAACTGGAGGTAATGCTAGAAGGTGTTGACTCATTAGGAACTGGAGGTAATGCTAGAAGGTGTTGACTCATTAGAAACTGGAGGTAAACACTAGAAGGTGTTGACTCATTAGGAACTGGAGGTAATGCTAGAAGGTGTTGACTCATTAGGAACTGGAGGTAAACACTAGAAGGTGTTGACTCATTAGGAACTGGAGGTAATGCTAGAAGGTGTTGACTCATTAGGAACTGGAGGTAATGCTAGAAGGTGTTGACTCATTAGGAACTGGAGGTAATGCTAGAAGGTGTTGACTCATTAGGAACTGGAGGTAAAGCTAGAAGGTGTTGACTCATTAGGAACTGGAGGTAAAGCTAGAAGGTGTTGACTCATTAGGAACTGGAGGTAATGCTAGAAGGTGTTGACTCATTAGGAACTGGAGGTAAAGCTAGAAGGTGTTGACTCATTAGGAACTGGAGGTAAAGCTAGAAGGTGTTGACTCATTAGGAACTGGAGGTAATGCTAGAAGGTGTTGTTGACTCGCTCCACTGAACTGCTTCAGCTTTGTGTTGTGGCTTGGCTAGCACAGAAGCATTCATACACCATGATGCAGATGCTAAACAACGGAAGTGGTGTTCCACTAACCCAATAAATGAGTTGGAATTAAGCCTCTTTAGGCTCCAACTTTTACACACCATTAAGTCGCTTGTAAATGTCCCCTTCTTTTCAGCTTGTGTGGCCAGAGGTACAGGAGCAAATATACACCAGTTTCCCGCTGGCCGAGTAAACAGAGAATTTTGGATGAAAGTAATGAAAAAAATAAAATTGAATGTTGTTATCTGGGTCATTATTCGAGGAGCTTAGAAATGTTAATGTAATGGTAAGGACACAGCAGACATGGGACAGGGGACAGTCTAGACCTGCATGACTTCCTGCCAGCCAGGGCGTGAGTCCAAGTGCCAGGCACCAGTCTCCCGAGTCTGCAGCTCTGCAGAGAGAGAGAGAGAGAGAGAGAGAGAGAGAGAGAGAGAGAGAGAGAGAGAGAGAGAGAGAGAGAGAGAGAGAGAGAGAGAGAGAGAGAGAGAGAGAGAGAGAGAGAGAGAGAGAGATGTTTATGGTTGAACAATGGGAACACAGTACCCATTAACACCAAGCATTGAAAGTTGGATAATCATGATCATTCTTCATGAGGAAAAAGGAAGGGAAGAGTAAAGGAGAAAATAAAAAGAGGAGGAAGAGTATAAAGAGATAAAAGAAAAGCTCCCTCCAGTTTCTCTCCCAGTTCACTGTCTGAAATCAATTATGTCATTTGGGGTTCACTCCCAGGCATTCTACATTTCATGTTGGAAGTCAATGAGTTGACACCTCCAGCTGTGTGTTTGTGTGTGTGTGTATCACACTTTAAGCTTTTTGTGACGGCCTTTTGCTATTTGGGAATGTGGGAAACAGTACAGGCAGGCGAGCTATCACACACACACACACACACACACACACACACACACACACACACACACACACACACACACACACACACACACACACACACACACACACACACACACACACACACACACACACACACACACACACACACACACACACACACACACACACACACACACACACACACACACAGCTTATACTGAAGAGTTCCCAGAGTTACAGGCTAGCTATCTCACACACACAGCTTATACCTGAAGAGTTCCCAGAGTTACAGGCTAGCTATCTCACACACACAGCTTATACCTGAAGAGTTCCCAGAGTTACAGGCTAGCTATCTCACACACACAGCTTATACCTGAAGAGTAACCCGAGTTACCAGCTTGCTATCTCACACACACAGTTTATACCTGAAGAGTTCCCAGAGTTACAGGCTAGCTATCTCACACACACAGCTTATACCTGAAGAGTTCCCAGAGTTACAGGTTAGCTATCTCACACACACAGTTTATACCTGAAGAGTTCCCAGAGTTACAGGTTAGCTATCTCACACACACAGCTTATACCAGAAGAGTTCCCAGAGTTACAGGCTAGCTATCTGACACACACAGTTTATACCTGAAGAGTTCCCAGAGTTACAGGCTAGCTGTCTCACACAGCTTGTATCTCAAATCAAATCAAATTGTATTTGTCACATATGCTTACTTACTAGCCCTTAACCAACAATGCAGTTTTAAAAATACAAATAAAAGTAACAAATAATTAAAGATCAACAATAAAATAACCGCAGCGAGGCTACATACAGGGGGTACCGGTACAGAGTCAATGTGGAGGCTATATACAGGGGGTACCGGTACAGAGTCCATGTGGAGGCTATATACAGGGGGTACCGGTACAGAGTCAATGTGGAGGCTATATACAGGGGGTACCGGTACAGAGACAATGTGGAGGCTATATACAGGGGGTACCGGTACAGAGTCAATGTGGAGGCTATATACAGGGGGTACCGGTACAGAGACAATGTGGAGGCTATATACAGGGGGTACCGGCACAGAGTCAATGTGGAGGCTATATACAGGGGGTACCGGTACAGAGTCAATGTGGAGGCTATATACATGGGGTACCGGTACAGAGTCCATGTGGAGGCTATATACAGGGGGTACCGGTACAGAGTCAATGTGGAGGCTACATACAGGGGGTACCGGTACAGAGTCAATGTGGAGGCTATATACAGGGGGTACCGGTACAGAGTCCATGTGGAGGCTATATACAGGGGGTACCGGTACAGAGTCAATGTGGAGGCTATATACAGGGGGTACCGGTACAGAGACAATGTGGAGGCTATATACAGGGGGTACCGGTACAGAGTCAATGTGGAGGCTATATACAGGGGGTACCGGTACAGAGACAATGTGGAGGCTATATACAGGGGGTACCGGCACAGAGTCAATGTGGAGGCTATATACAGGGAGTACTGGAACAGAGTCAATGTGGAGGCTATATACAGGGGGTACCGGTACAGAGTCAATGTGGAGGCTATATACAGGGGGTACCAGTACAGAGTCAATGTGGAGGCTATATACAGAGGGTACCAGTACAGAATCAATGTGGAGGCTATATACAGAGGGTACCAGTACAGAGTCAATGTGGAGGCTATATACAGGGGGTACCAGTACAGAGTCAATGTGGACGTTATATACAGGGGGTACCGGTACAGAGTCAATGTGGAGGTTATATACAGGGGGTACCAGTACAGAGTCAATGTGGACGTTATATAAAGGGGGTACCGGTACAGAGTCAATGTGGAGGCTATATACAGGGGGTACCAGTACAGAGTCAATGTGGAGGCTATATACAGAGGGTACCAGTACAGAGTCAATGTGGACGTTATATACAGGAGGTACCGGTACAGAGTCAATGTGGAGGCTATATACAGGGGGTACCGGTACAGAGTCAATGTGGAGGCTATATACAGGGGTACCAGTACAGAGTCAATGTGGACGCTATATACAGGGGGTACCAGTACAGAGTCAAGGTGGACGTTATATACAGGAGGTATCGGTACAGAGTCAATGTGGACGTTATATACAGGAGGTACCGGTACAGAGTCAATGTGCGGGAGCACAGGTTAGTCAAGGTAATTGAGGTAATATGTACACCTAGGTAGAGGTAAAGTGACTATGCATAGATAATAAACAGAGAGTAGCAGCAGCGTAAAAGAGGAGGGACAATGCAAAAAGTCTGGATAGCCATTTGATTAGCTGTTCAGGAGTCTTATGGCAATTTTTAGGGCCTTCCTCTGACACCGCCTGGTGTAGAGGTCCTGGGTGGCAGGAAGCTTGGCCCAAGTGATGTACTTGGCCGTCTGTTTGAGTTTGAGTTCATTTTATTTTTACAGGGACAGTGCACATTAATCAACGTTTCAGTAAAAGTGCCGCATTTAGCCAGCCGGCTAATTTTCAACTGCAGTCCCTGGGCAGGTTATTAAAAACAATTACAATATAGACAATAATTGAGTAGTGAGCACACGCAGAGCAACATAGGACAAGCAATATATAGCATACAGACAGAGCAACATAGGACAAGCAAGACGTAGCATACAGACAGAGTAACATAGAACAAAATCCAGCAAGACAAAATTCATAAAAGTACTGCCTTGCGGTCGGAGACCAAGCAGTTGCCATACCAGGCAGTGATATACCAGTCAGGATGCTCTCAATGGTGCAGCTGTAGAACCTTTTGAGGATCTGAGGACCCATGCCAAATCTTTTCAGTCTCCTGAGAGGGAATAGGTTTTGTCGTGCCATCTTCACGACTGTCTTGTTGTGTTTCAGCCATGATAGTTTGTTGGTGATGTGGACACCAAGGAACTTGAAGCTCTCAACCTGCTCCACTACAGTCCCGTTCGATGAAAATGGGGGCGTGCTCTGTCCT